>NW_025048746.1:0-198251 GCF_018831695.1 Puntigrus tetrazona | reverse complement strand
GAAATCTGGTCGGATCTTGTGCCAGTCCGCCGCCCCATCTTGATCATCAGCAGACGCTTGAGTTCGAGCATCGCTGGGCTGAATTCTTGACAGAACGCATCCAGTTCCACTACAAACTTTTTCTCCCGAAGTCTCTGGGGTTTGGCAGATTTGTCATAACCTGCCTCAAGTCTGTCTCAGTCCATGGTCGAAAAACCATTGTGGTTCCTTGTGGGCCAGCCACCTGAATCATAGGGAAAGATGTCGCGTTTCCCTCACCGCTCGTTCTCATCCACGCAGTCCGGTTCTAGTGCCAGTCTTTCAAGCGATCTGGATCTGGTTCTCGTGCCGGTCACGGAGTATCTCATCTTTCGAACTCCGTCGCTGGATGTAGAAGGCTGAGATGGTGCAGGTGCCGTTGGAACGGTAAGAGGGGCGGGCAACTGTCCTCCTTTCCATAAGCCCACGGGTGTCGTCGCAGCAGGGTAGTAAGACGGCGGTTGTGGTGGTGGCGATTGCGGTGGTGGTGCCAGCGGCTGGGGCATTTGTTGGTGGGGTAAGGCCAGGAGTCAAGATCAAAGTCCACCGCGGCGCACTGGTTTTCTAGAGAGGGATAGAGAGAAGAAGATTTCTGAGCAGTATACTCTGTTCCTTTAACTTTCTTTGTTTCTGACTCTACATTTTTATGAGGCAGTTCTTTCAGGGCTCGCCGTTTTTCTCGGCGTTCTGCCTCTTCTAGCCAATAGTTCAGATATTGTCTATGTTTCTGAAACAGATCTTTTGTTTGTTTTTCAACTTTTTCTCATCCCTAAGTTTACTTTCACACTTTTCCAAACTTTCCTTCACCCTGTTTAGAGTCGTCACACTAAGCGTGCCCCTTTGGAAAATCATGATCTTCGATCCAAATCGGTATCACTTCCATAATTCTCTGTCCATATTTCTTTCTCATGTCAACATAAATTGGGCTGTTCAAATCATCTAGATCGATTTCAGGTTTGACATTACTAGACCCCATACTTGCAATCCGAGACTTTACCTGTACCTGGGACGCGTCCTCTTTCCTCACACTCAGTCGTCACTGCCGTGTGGCTCTGCACTAACCCGTGCAGAGTCTTCTTACTCCTGTACTTACTCGTACAGAGTCCCTTACGCCACTTTTTGTCTTGCTTACTCGCAGACAATACCCTTTTTCACTAACCCGTGAAACCTATAGGGCGGCTCGGCCATGCGTTCGTGAATCTAGGAATATCAAACCACTCGTTGTTTTTGTCAGACCAAGATGAAAGAAAATTAATTTATTTATATATATATATACCCGTTAATAATTTTTTTTTTTTTTTTTTTTTTTTAAGAAGACAAAGACAAACTCGTGTCTCAAAATCAGTCTCACCGTTTTCAGTATACGCGTTTTCCTGGTTCTTTTAAGGAATCCATCAGTGACGGTCCACTGGGCCTCAGGCGTCAGTTCCCTCTTTCCTGAAACCGTTTGGGGTACAGGGCTAAGACCCTTTGTGGGCTTAGGGTGATCAGCCTACCAACGCCTTTCAAGTCCCGGACGATCAGCTGTCGGATCCCATGCTCAAATCGCCAAGATTGTCGTGGAATTTTCAACTCAGAATTATGTGAAGACTGAAAAATAAAGAGTCCAGCAAATTTGTCTTTGTCTTACTTTATTTCTCTGCACAGAGAATGAAATGATCTGGTTTACACACAGTGAAGTCTGTGAGCAAAGAGATAACAGTGAGCTCACAGATTAGAGGTTTTATAGGCAAAAGTATACATTCCAAGGTCGCTCAAATTCATCTCGAACCAATTGAAATAGTCCAAAGTCCACGCCACCCATCTGTGCTTACAGTGTCTGATTGTTCTCCAGTTTATCTCCGTACCTAGCACAGATAGGGCATCCTGTACTCCCATGAGGTTGTTTAACATGGGTTTAACCTCTGTCACGCACACAGTGTATGTTTCCCATAACTCTAACATTCCAGGTCACTAATGTATGTTTCTGTGTTCGTGCCTAGTACCGTGATATTACGAATATATATGTAATCTATCTTTAAGTAAAGTTAGTTTAATAGTGAAGTTAATTCAATTCAGTGTTAAAGTGAACAATAAACATTAAATGTAATCAATTAGAATAATTTCCATTACATTCTTGGACGCTTTTCCACTCAACCATGGTAACCCTGAAGAAAATTTTTAAGAATTCAAAACTTAATGCCAAACATCCAGGCTTCATCTAGCCAATCTTGGCCGTGAAAGGTGCTACTTCTTGGACTCTTTTTCATTCAACCCCTGCCACCCTGGAGTAAATTTTTAATTTTTCAAAGCAAAAGTCCAAACGTCCAGGCGCTTCATCCAGCTGATCTTGGCTGGGTTAAGTGCTACTTCTTGGACGCCTTTCCACTCGACCATGGTAACCCTGGAGAAAATTTTTAAGAATTCAAAACTTAATGCCAAACATCCAGGCGCTTCATCTAGCCAATCTTGGCTGTGAAAGGTGCTACTTCTTGGACTCTTTACTCTTTTCCCTCAACCCCTGCCACCCTGGAGAAATTTTTAATTTTCAAACCTGAGTCCAGATACCTAGGCTCTTCATCCAGCTGATCTTGGCTGGGTTAAGTGCTACTTCTTGGATGCTTTTCCACTCGACCATGGTAACCCTGGAGAAAATTTTTAAGAATTCAAAACTTAATGCCAAACATCCAGGCGCTTCATCTAGCCAATCTTGGCCGTGAAAGGTGCTACTTCTTGGACTCTTTTCCCTCAACCCCTGCCACCCTGGAGGAAATTTTTTAATTTTCAAAGCGAAAGTCTAAACGTCCAGGCGCTTCATCCAGCCGATCTTGGCTGGGTTAAGTGCTACTTCTTGGACGCTTTTCCACTCGACCATGGTAACCCTGGAGAAAATTTTTAAGAATTCAAAACTTAATGCCAAACATCCAGGCGCTTCATCTAGCCAATCTTGGCCGTGAAAGGTGCTACTTCTTGGACTCTTTTCCACTCAACCCCTGCCACCCTGGAGGAATTTTTTTAATTTTCAAAGCAAAAAGTCCAAACGTTCAGGCGCTTCATCCAGCCGATCTTGGCTGGGTTAAGTGCTACTTCTTGGATGCTTTTCCACTCGACCATGGTAACCCTGGAGAAAATTTTTAAGAATTCAAAACTTAATGCCAAACATCCAGGCGCTTCATCTAGCCAATCTTGGCCGTGAAAGGTGCTACTTCTTGGACTCTTTTCCATTCAACCCCTGCCACCCTGGAGGAAAATTTTTAATTTTCAAACCTGAGTCCAGATACCTAGGCTCTTCATCCAGCCGATCTTGGCTGGGTTAAGTGCTACTTCTTGGATGCTTTTCCACTCGACCATGGTAACCCTGGAGAAAATTTTTAAGAATTCAAAACTTAATGCCAAACATCCAGGCGCTTCATCTAGCCAATCTTGGCCGTGAAAGGTGCTACTTCTTGGACTCTTTTCCACTCAACCCCTGCCACCCTGGAGAAATTTTTTAATTTTCAAGCAAAGTCCAAATGTCCAGGCGCTTCATCCAGCCGATCTTGGCTGGGTTAAGTGCTACTTCTTGGATGCTTTTCCACTCGACCATGGTAACCCTGGAGAAAATTTTTAAGAATTCAAAACTTAATGCCAAACATCCAGGCGCTTCATCTAGCCAATCTTGGCCGTGAAAGGTGCTACTTCTTGGACTCTTTCCACTCAACCCCTGCCACCCTGGATGAAATTTTTAATTTTCAAAGCGAAAGTCCAAATTCCAGGCGCTTCATCCAGCCGATCTTGGCTGGGTTAAGTGCTACTTCTTGGACGCTTTTCCACTCGACCATGGTAACCCTGGAGAAAATTTTTAAGAATTCAAAACTTAATGCCAAACATCCAGCTTCATCTAGCCAATCTTGGCCGTGAAAGGTGCTACTTCTTGGACTCTTTTCCACTCAACCCCTGCCACCCTGGAGAGAATTTTTTAATTTTCAAAGCGAAAGTCCAAACCTCCAGGCGCTTCATCCAGCCCGATCTTGGCTGGGTTAAGTGCTACTTCTTGGACGCTTTTCCACTCGACCATGGTAACCCTGGAGAAAATTTTTAAGAATTCAAAACTTAATGCCAAACATCCAGGCGCTTCATCTAGCCAATCTTGGCCGTGAAAGGTGCTACTTCTTGGACTCTTTTCCACTCAACCCCTGCCACCCTGGAGAAAATTTTTAATTTTCAAAGCAAAGTCCAAGCGTCCAGGCGCTTCATCCAGCCGATCTTGGCTGGGTTAAGTGCTACTTCTTGGACGGCTTTTCCACTCGACCATGGTAACCCTGGAGAAAATTTTTAAGAATTCAAAACTTAATGCCAAACATCCAGGCGCTTCATCTAGCCAATCTTGGCCGTGAAAGGTGCTACTTCTTGGACTCTTTTCCACTCAACCCCTGCCACCCTGGAGAAATTTTTTAATTTTCAAACCTGAGTCCAGACGTCCAGGCTCTTCATCCAGCCGATCTTGGCTGGGTTAAGTGCTACTTCTTGGACGCTTTTCCACTCGACCATGGTAACCCTGGAGAAAATTTTTAAGAATTCAAAACTTAATGCCAAACATCCAGGCGCTTCATCTAGCCAATCTTGGCGTGAAAGGTGCTACTTCTTGGACTCTTTTCCATTCAACCCCTGCCACCCTGGAGAAATTTTTAATTTTCAAAGCAAAAGTCCAAACGTCCAGGCGCTTCATCCAGCCGATCTTGGCTGGGTTAAGTGCTACTTCTTGGGGCGCTTTTCCACTCGACCATGGTAACCCTGGAGAAAATTTTTAAGAATTCAAAACTTAATGCCAAACATCCAGGCGCTTCATCTAGCCAATCTTGGCCGTGAAAGTGCTACTTCTTGGACTCTTTTCCACTCAACCCCTGCCACCCTGGAGAAATTTTTTAATTTTCAAAGCCTGAGTCCAGATACCTCCAGGCGCTTCATCCAGCCGATCTTGGCTGGGTTAAGTGCTACTTCTTGGATGCTTTTCCACTCGACCATGGTAACCCTGGAGAAAATTTTAAGAATTCAAAACTTAATGCCAAACATCCAGGCGCTTCATCTAGCCAATCTTGGCCGTCAAAAAAAGGTGCTACTTCTTGGACTCTTTTCCACTCAACCCCTGCCACCCTGGAGGAAATTTTTTAATTTTCAAAGCGAAAGTCAAGCGTCCAGGCGCTTCATCCAGCCGATCTTGGCTGGGTTAAGTGCTACTTCTTGGGCGCTTTTCCACTCGACCATGGTAACCCTGGAGAAAATTTTTAAGAATTCAAAACTTAATGCCAAACATCCAGGCGCTTCATCTAGCCAATCTTGGCCGTGAAAGGTGCTACTTCTTGGACTCTTTTCCACTCAACCCCTGCCACCCTGGAGAAATTTTTTAATTTTCAAGCGAAAGTCCAATACCTCCAGGCGCTTCATCCAGCCGATCTTGGCTGGGTTAAGTGCTACTTCTTGGATGCTTTTCCACTCGACCATGGTAACCCTGGAGAAAATTTTTAAGAATTCAAAACTTAATGCCAAACATCCAGGCGCTTCATCTAGCCAATCTTGGCCGTGAAAGGTGCTACTTCTTGGACTCTTTTCCACTCAACCCCTGCCACCCTGGAGAAATTTTTTAATTTTCAAAGCGAAAGTCTAAACGTCCAGGCGCTTCATCCAGCCGATCTTGGCTGGGTTAAGTGCTACTTCTTGGGCGCTTTTCCACTCGACCATGGTAACCCTGGAGAAAATTTTTAAGAATTCAAAACTTAATGCCAAACATCCAGGCGCTTCATCTAGCCAATCTTGGCCGTGAAAGGTGCTACTTCTTGGACTCTTTTCCACTCAACCCCTGCCACCCTGGAGAAATTTTTTAATTTTCAAACCGAAAGTCCAGATACCAGGCGCTTCATCCAGCCGATCTTGGCTGGGTTAAGTGCTACTTCTTGGATGCTTTTCCACTCGACCATGGTAACCCTGGAGAAAATTTTTAAGAATTCAAAACTTAATGCCAAACATCCAGGCGCTTCATCTAGCCAATCTTGGCGTGAAAGGTGCTACTTCTTGGACTCTTTTCCACTCAACCCCTGCCACCCTGGAGAATTTTTTAATTTTCAAACCTGAGTCCAGATACCTAGGCTCTTCATCCAGCCGATCTTGGCTGGGTTAAAGTGCTACTTCTTGGACGCTTTTCCACTCGACCATGGTAACCCTGGAGAAAATTTTTAAGAATTCAAAACTTAATGCCAAACATCCAGGCGCTTCATCTAGCCAATCTTGGCGTGAAAGGTGCTACTTCTTGGACTCTTTTCCACTCAACCCCTGCCACCCTGGAGAAAATTTTTAATTTTCAAAGCTGAGTCCAAACGTCCAGGCGCTTCATCCAGCCGATCTTGGCTGGGTTAAGTGCTACTTCTTGGATGCTTTTCCACTCGACCATGGTAACCCTGGAGAAAATTTTTAAGAATTCAAAACTTAATGCCAAACATCCAGGCGCTTCATCTAGCCAATCTTGGGCGTGAAAGGTGCTACTTCTTGGACTCTTTTCCACTCAACCCCTGCCACCCTGGAGAAATTTTTTAATTTTCAAGCAAAAGTCCAAACGTCAGGCGCTTCATCCAGCCGATCTTGGCTGGGTTAAGTGCTACTTCTTGGATGCCTTTTCCACTCGACCATGGTAACCCTGGAGAAAATTTTTAAGAATTCAAAACTTAATGCCAAACATCCAGGCGCTTCATCTAGCCAATCTTGGCCGTGAAAGGTGCTACTTCTTGGACTCTTTTCCACTCAACCCCTGCCACCCTGGAGAAAAAAATTTTAATTTTCAAACCTGAGTCCAGATACCTAGGCTCTTCATCCAGCCGATCTTGGCTGGGTTAAGTGCTACTTCTTGGATGCTTTTCCACTCGACCATGGTAACCCTGGAGAAAATTTTTAAGAATTCAAAACTTAATGCCAAACATCCAGGCGCTTCATCTAGCCAATCTTGGCCGTGAAAGGTGCTACTTCTTGGACTCTTTTCCACTCAACCCCTGCCACCCTGGAGGAAATTTTTTAATTTTCAAAGCAAAAGTCCAAACGTCCAGGCGCTTCATCCAGCCGATCTTGGCTGGGTTAAGTGCTACTTCTTGGATGCTTTTCCACTCGACCATGGTAACCCTGGAGAAAATTTTTAAGAATTCAAAACTTAATGCCAAACATCCAGCGCTTCATCTAGCCAATCTTGGCGTGAAAGGTGCTACTTCTTGGACTCTTTTCCACTCAACCCCTGCCACCCTGGAGAAATTTTTAATTTTCAAGCGAAAGTCCAAACGTCCAGGCGCTTCATCCAGCCGATCTTGGCTGGGTTAAGTGCTACTTCTTGGGCGCTTTCCACTCGACCATGGTAACCCTGGAGAAAATTTTTAAGAATTCAAAACTTAATGCCAAACATCCAGGCGCTTCATCTAGCCAATCTTGGCGTGAAAGGTGCTACTTCTTGGACTCTTTTCCACTCAACCCCTGCCACCCTGGATGAAATTTTTTAATTTTCAAACCTGAGTCCAGATACCTAGGCTCTTCATCCAGCCGATCTTGGCTGGGTTAAGTGCTACTTCTTGGATGCTTTTCCACTCGACCATGGTAACCCTGGAGAAAATTTTTAAAATTCAAAACTTAATGCCAAACATCCAGGCGCTTCATCTAGCCAATCTTGGCCGTGAAAGGTGCTACTTCTTGGACTCTTTTCCACTCAACCCCTGCCACCCTGGAGAAATTTTTAATTTTCAAGCGAAAGTCCAAGCGTCCAGGCGCTTCATCCAGCCGATCTTGGCTGGGTTAAGTGCTACTTCTTGGACGCTTTTCCACTCGACCATGGTAACCCTGGAGAAAATTTTTAAAAATTCAAAACTTAATGCCAAACATCCAGGCGCTTCATCTAGCCAATCTTGGCCGTGAAAGGTGCTACTTCTTGGACTCTTTTCCACTCAACCCCTGCCACCCTGGAGAAATTTTTTAATTTTCAAACCTGAAAGTCCAAGCGTCCAGGCGCTTCATCCAGCCGATCTTGGCTGGGTTAAGTGCTACTTCTTGGACGCTTTTCCACTCGACCATGGTAACCCTGGAGAAAATTTTTAAGAATTCAAAACTTAATGCCAAACATCCAGGCGCTTCATCTAGCCAATCTTGGCGTGAAAGGTGCTACTTCTTGGACTCTTTTCCACTCAACCCCTGCCACCCTGGAGGAATTTTTTTAATTTTCAAAGCGAAAGTCCAAACGTCCAGGCGCTTCATCCAGCCGATCTTGGCTGGGTTAAGTGCTACTTCTTGGGCGCTTTTCCACTCGACCATGGTAACCCTGGAGAAAAATTTTAAGAATTCAAAACTTAATGCCAAACATCCAGGCGCTTCATCTAGCCAATCTTGGCCGTGAAAGGTGCTACTTCTTGGACTCTTTTCCACTCAACCCCTGCCACCCTGGAGAAATTTTTAATTTTCAAAGCGAAAGTCCAAACGTCCAGGCGCTTCATCCAGCCGATCTTGGCTGGGTTAAGTGCTACTTCTTGGACGCTTTTCCACTCGACCATGGTAACCCTGGAGAAAATTTTTAAGAATTCAAAACTTAATGCCAAACATCCAGGCGCTTCATCTAGCCAATCTTGGCGTGAAAGGTGCTACTTCTTGGACTCTTTTCCACTCAACCCCTGCCACCCTGGAGAAATTTTTTAATTTTCAAACCTGAGTCCAATACCTCCAGGCGCTTCATCCAGCCGATCTTGGCTGGGTTAAGTGCTACTTCTTGGATGCTTTTCCACTCGACCATGGTAACCCTGGAGAAAATTTTTAAGAATTCAAAACTTAATGCCAAACACATCCAGGCGCTTCATCTAGCCAATCTTGGCCGTGAAAGGTGCTACTTCTTGGACTCTTTTCCATTCAACCCCTGCCACCCTGGAGAAAATTTTTAATTTTCAAAACGAAAGTCCAAATATCCAGGCGCTTCATCCAGCCGATCTTGGCTGGGTTAAGTGCTACTTCTTGGACTCTTTTCCACTCGACCATGGTAACCCTGGAGAAAATTTTTAAGAATTCAAAACTTAATGCCAAACATCCAGGCGCTTCATCTAGCCAATCTTGGCCGTGAAAGGTGCTACTTCTTGGACTCTTTTCCACTCAACCCCTGCCACCCTGGAGAGAAATTTTTAATTTTCAAAACGAGTCCAAACGTCCAGGCGCTTCATCCAGCCGATCTTGGCTGGGTAAAGTGCTACTTCTTGGACTCTTTTCCACTCGACCATGGTAACCCTGAGAAACTTCTTTTTTTTAAGAATTCAAAACTTAATGCCAAACATCCAGGGCTTCATCCAGCCAATCTTGGCCTGGTTAAGGTGCTACTTCTTGGACTCTTTTTCCACTCGACCATGGTAACCCTGGAGAAATTTTTAAGAATTCAAAACTTAATGCCAAACATCCAGGCGCTTCATCTAGCCAATCTTGGCTGTGAAAGGTGCTACTTCTTGGACTCTTTTCCACTCAACCCCTGCCACCCTGGAGAAAATTTTTTAATTTTCAAACCTAAAGTCAGAAACATCCAGGCGCTTCATCCAGCCGATCTTGGCTGGGTTAAGTGCTACTTCTTGGACGCTTTTCCACTCGACCATGGTAACCCTGGAGAAAATTTTTAAATTCAAAACTTAATGCCAAACATCCAGGCGCTTCATCTAGCCAATCTTGGCCGTGAAAGGTGCTACTTCTTGGACTCTTTTCCACTCAACCCCTGCCACCCTGGAGAAATTTTTTAATTTTCAAAGCGAAAGTCCAAACGTCCAGGCGCTTCATCCAGCCGATCTTGGCTGGGTTAAGTGTGCTACTTCTTGGACTCTTTTCCACTCGACCATGGTAACCCTGGAGAAAATTTTTAAGAATTCAAAACTTAATGCCAAACATCCAGGCGCTTCATCTAACCAATCTTGGCTGTGAAAGGTGCTACTTCTTGACTCTTTTCCATTCAACCCCTGGAAATTTTTTAATTTTCAAAAAAGTGCTAGGCGCTTTTCCAGCCGATCTTCTGGGTTAAGTGCTACTTCTTGGAGCTTTTCCACTCGACCATGGTAACCCTGGAGAAAATTTTTAAGAATTCAAAACTTAATGCCAAACATCCAGGCGCTTCATCTAGCCAATCTTGGCCGTGAAAGGTGCTACTTCTTGGACTCTTTTCCACTCAACCCCTGCCACCCTGGAGAAATTTTTTTAATTATCAAACCTGAGTCCAGATACCTAGGCTCTTCATCCAGCCGATCTTGGCTGGGTTAAGTGCTACTTCTTGGATGCTTTTCCACTCGACCATGGTAACCCTGGAGAAAATTTTTAAGAATTCAAAACTTAATGCCAAACATCCAGGCGCTTCATCTAGCCAATCTTGGCGTGAAAGGTGCTACTTCTTGGACTCTTTTCCACTCAACCCCTGCCACCCTGGAGAAATTTTTTAATTTTTCAAAGCTGAAAGTCTAAGATTCCAGGCGCTTCATCCAGCCGATCTTGGCTGGGTTAAGTGCTGCTTCTTCTTGGATGCTTTTCCACTCGACCATGGTAACCCTGGAGAAAATTTTAAGAATTCAAAACTTAATGCCAAACATCCAGCGCTTCATCTAGCCAATCTTGGCCGTGAAAGGTGCTACTTCTTGGACTCTTTTCCACTCAACCCCTGCCACCCTGGAGAAATTTTTTAATTTTCAAAGCGAAAGTCCAAACGTCCAGGCGCTTCATCCAGCCGATCTTGGCTGGGTTAAGTGCTACTTCTTGGGCGCTTTTCCACTCGACCATGGTAACCCTGGAGAAAATTTTTAAGAATTCAAAACTTAATGCCAAACATCCAGGCGCTTCATCTAGCCAATCTTGGCCGTGAAAGGTGCTACTTCTTGGACTCTTTTCCACTCAACCCCTGCCACCCTGGGAGAAATTTTTTAATTTTCAAACCTGAGTCAGATACCTAGGCGCTTCATCCAGCCGATCTTGGCTGGGTTAAGTGCTACTTCTTGGCGCTTTTCCACTCGACCATGGTAACCCTGGAGAAAATTTTTAAGAATTCAAAACTTAATGCCAAACATCCAGGCGCTTCATCTAGCCAATCTTGGCCGTGAAAGGTGCTACTTCTTGGACTCTTTTCCACTCAACCCCTGCCACCCTGGAGAAATTTTTTAATTTTCAAACGAAAGTCCAAACGTCCAGGCGCTTCATCCAGCCGATCTTGGCTGGGTTAAGTGCTACTTCTTGGGCGCTTTTCCACTCGACCATGGTAACCCTGGAGAAAATTTTTAGAATTCAAAACTTAATGCCAAACATCCAGGCGCTTCATCTAGCCAATCTTGGCCGTGAAAGGTGCTACTTCTTGGACTCTTTTCCACTCAACCCCTGCCACCCTGGAGGAAATTTTTTCATTTTCAAACCTGAGTCCAGATACCTAGGCTCTTCATCCAGCCGATCTTGGCTGGGTTAAGTGCTACTTCTTGGACGCTTTTCCACTCGACCATGGTAACCTGGAGAAATTTTTAAGAATTCAAAACTTAATGCCAAACATCCAGCGCTTCATCTAGCCAATCTTGGCCGTGAAAGGTGCTACTTCTTGGACTCTTTTCCACTCAACCCCTGCCACCCTGGAGGAAATTTTTTCATTTTTAAACCTGAGTCCAGATACCTACGCTCTTCATCCAGCCGATCTTGGCTGGGTTAAGTGCTACTTCTTGGATGCTTTTCCTCTCGACCATGGTAACCCTGGAGAAAAATTTTTAAAATTCAAAACTTAATGCCAAACATCCAGGCGCTTCATCTAGCCAATCTTGGCCGTGAAAGGTGCTACTTCTTGGACTCTTTTCCACTCAACCCCTGCCACCCTGGAGGAAATTTTTTCATTTTTAAAACTGAGTCCAGATACCTACGCTCTTCATCCAGCCGATCTTGGCTGGGTTAAGTGCTACTTCTTGGATGCTTTTCCTCTCGACCATGGTAACCCTGGAAAAAAATTTTAAAAATTCAAAACTTAATGCCAAACATCCAGGCGCTTCATCTAGCCAATCTTGGCCGTGAATGGTGCTACTTCTTGGACTCTTTTCCACTCAACCCCTGCCACCCTGGAGGAAATTTTTTAATTTTCAAAGCGAAAGTCTAAACTTCCAGGCGCTTCATCCAGCCGATCTTGGCTGGGTTAAGTGCTACTTCTTGGACGCTTTTCCACTCGACCATGGTAACCCTGAAGAAAATTTTTAAGAATTCAAAACTTAATGCCAAACATCCAGGCGCTTCATCTAGCCAATCTTGGCCGTGAAAGGTGCTACTTCTTGGACTCTTTTCCGTTCAACCACTGCCACCCTGGAGGAATTTTTTTAATTTTCAAAGCAAAAGTCCAAACGTCCAGGAGCTTCATCCAGCCAATCTTGGCTGGGTTAAGTGCTACTTCTTGGACGCCTTTCCACTCGACCATGGTAACACTGGAGAAAATTTTTAAGAATTCAAAACTGAATGCCAAACATCCAGGCACTTCATCTAGCCAATCTTGGCCGTGAAAGGTGCTACTTCTTGGCTGGGTTAAGTGCTACTTCTTGGACGCCTTTCCACTCGACCATGGTAACCCTGGAGAAAATTTTTAAGAATTCAAAACTTAATGCCAAACATCCAGGCGCTTCATCTAGCCAATCTTGGCCGTGAAAGGTGCTACTTCTTGGACTCTTTTCCACTCAACCCCTGCCACCCTGGAGGAAATTTTTTAATTTTCAAACCTGAGTCCAGATACCTAGGCTCTTTATCCAGCTGATCTTGGCTGGGTTAAGTGCTACTTCTTGGATGCTTTTCCACTCGACCATGGTAACCCTTGAGAAAAATTTTAAGAATTCATAACTTAATGCCAAACATCCAGGCGCTTCATCTAGCCAATCTTGGCCGTGAAAGGTGCTACTTCTTGGACTCTTTTCCACTCAACCCCTGCCACCCTGGAGGAAATTTTTTAATTTTCAAATCGAAAGTCTAAACTTCCAGGCGCTTCATCCAGCCGATCTTGGCTGGGTTAAGTGCTACTTCTTGGATGCTTTTCCACTCGACCATGGTAACCCTGAACAAAACTTTTAAGAATTCAAAACTTAATGCCAAACATCCAGGCTTCATCTAGCCAATCTTGGCCTTGAAAGGTGCTACTTCTTGGCTGGGTTAAGTGCTACTTCTTGGACGCCTTTCCACTCGACCATGGTAACCCTGGAGAAAATTTTTAAGAATTCAAAACTTAATGCCAAACATCCAGGCGCTTCATCTAGCTAATCTTGGCCGTGAAAGGTGCTACTTCTTGGACTCTTTTCCACTCAACCCCTGCCACCCTGGAGGAAATTTTTTTAATTTTAAAACCTGAGTCCAGATACCTAGGCGCTTCATCCAGCCGATCTTGGCTGGGTTAAGTGCTACTTCTTGGACGCTTTTCCACTCGACCATGGTAACCCTGGAGAAAATTTTTAAGAATTCAAAACTTAATGCCAAACATCCAGGCGCTTCATCTAGCCAATCTTGGCCGTGAAAGGTGCTACTTCTTGGACTCTTTTCCACTCAACCCCTGCCACCCTGGAGAGAAATTTTTTAATTTTCAAACCTGAGTCCAGATACCTAGGCGCTTCATCCAGCCGATCTTGGCTGGGTTAAGTGCTACTTCTTGGACGCTTTTCCACTCGACCATGGTAACCCTGGAGAAAAATTTTAAGAATTCAAAACTTAATGCCAAACATCCAGGCGCTTCATCTAGCCAATCTTGGCCGTGAAAGGTGCTACTTCTTGGACTCTTTTCCACTCAACCCCTGCCACCCTGGAGAAAAAAATTTTAATTTTCAAACCTGAGTCCAGATACCTAGGCTCTTCATCCAGCCGATCTTGGCTGGGTTAAGTGCTACTTCTTGGGATGCTTTTCCACTCGACCATGGTAACCCTGGAGAAAATTTTTAAGAATTCAAAACTTAATGCCAAACATCCAGGCGCTTCATCTAGCCAATCTTGGCCGTGAAAGGTGCTACTTCTTGGACTCTTTTCCATTCAACCCCTGCCACCCTGGAGAAATTTTTTAATTTTCAAAAACCTGAGTCCAGATACCCAGGCGCTTCATCCAGCCGATCTTGGCTGGGTTAAGTGCTACTTCTTGGACGCTTTTCCACTCGACCATGGTAACCCTGGAGAAAATTTTTAAGAATTCAAAACTTAATGCCAAACATCCAGGCGCTTCATCTAGCCAATCTTGGCCGTGAAAGGTGCTACTTCTTGGACTCTTTTCCACTCAACCCCTGCCACCCTGGAGAAATTTTTTAATTTTCAAAGCGAAAGTCAAACGTCCAGGCGCTTCATCCAGCCGATCTTGGCTGGGTTAAGTGCTACTTCTTGGATGCTTTTCCACTTCGACCATGGTAACCCTGGAGAAATTTTTAAGAATTCAAAACTTAATGCCAAACATCCAGGCGCTTCATCTAGCCAATCTTGGCCGTGAAAGGTGCTACTTCTTGGACTCTTTTCCACTCAACCCCTGCCACCCTGGAAGAAATTTTTTAATTTTCAAAGCGAAAGTCCAAACGTCCAGGCGCTTCATCCAGCCGATCTTGGCTGGGTTAAGTGCTACTTCTTGGACGCTTTTCCACTCGACCATGGTAACCCTGGAGAAAATTTTTAAGAATTCAAAACTTAATGCCAAACATCCAGGCGCTTCATCTAGCCAATCTTGGCTGTGAAAGGTGCTACTTCTTGGACTCTTTTCCACTCAACCCCTGCCACCCTGGAGAAATTTTTTAATTTTCAAAGCGAAAGTCCAAGATCCAGGCGCTTCATCCAGCCGATCTTGGCTGGGTTAAGTGCTACTTCTTGGGCCTTTTCCTCGACCATGGTAACCCTGGAGAAAATTTTTAAGAATTCAAAACTTAATGCCAAACATCCAGGCTTCATCTAGCCAATCTTGGCCGTGAAAGGTGCTACTTCTTGGACTCTTTTCCACTCAACCCCTGCCACCCTGGAGAAATTTTTAATTTTCAAAGCAAAAGTCCAAACGTCCAGGCGCTTCATCCAGCCGATCTTGGCTGGGTTAAGTGCTACTTCTTGGACGCTTTTCCACACTCGACCATGGTAACCCTGGAGAAAATTTTTAAGAATTCAAAACTTAATGCCAAACATCCAGGCGCTTCATCTAGCCAATCTTGGCCGTGAAAGGTGCTACTTCTTGGACTCTTTTCCACTCAACCCCTGCCACCCTGGAGAAATTTTTAATTTTCAAACCTGAGTCCAGATACGTCTAGGCGCTTCATCCAGCCGATCTTGGCTGGGTTAAGTGCTACTTCTTGGATGCTTTTCCACTCGACCATGGTAACCCTGGAGAAAATTTTTAAGAATTCAAAACTTAATGCCAAACATCCAGGCGCTTCATCTAGCCAATCTTGGCCGTGAAAGGTGCTACTTCTTGGACTCTTTTCCACTCAACCCCTGCCACCCTGGAGAAATTTTTTTAATTTTCAAGCGAAAGTCTAAGATCCAGGCGCTTCATCCAGCCGATCTTGGCTGGGTTAAGTGCTACTTCTTGGACGCTTTTCCACTCGACCATGGTAACCCTGGAGAAAATTTTTAAGAATTCAAAACTTAATGCCAAACATCCAGGCGCTTCATCTAGCCAATCTTGGCCGTGAAAGGTGCTACTTCTTGGACTCTTTTCCATTCAACCCCTGCCACCCTGGAGAAATTTTTAATTTTCAAACCTGAGTCCAAACGTCCAGGCGCTTCATCCAGCCGATCTTGGCTGGGTTAAGTGCTACTTCTTGGATGCTTTTCCACTCGACCATGGTAACCCTGGAGAAAATTTTTAAGAATTCAAAACTTAATGCCAAACATCCAGCGCTTCATCTAGCCAATCTTGGCCGTGAAAGGTGCTACTTCTTGGACTCTTTTCCATTCAACCCCTGCCACCCTGGAGAAATTTTTTAATTTTCAAAGCAAAGTCCAAACGTCCAGGCGCTTCATCCAGCCGATCTTGGCTGGGTTAAGTGCTACTTCTTGACGCCTTTTCCACTCGACCATGGTAACCCTGGAGAAAATTTTTAAGAATTCAAAACTTAATGCCAAACATCCAGGCGCTTCATCTAGCCAATCTTGGCCGTGAAAGGTGCTACTTCTTGGACTCTTTTCCACTCAACCCCTGCCACCCTGGAGAAATTTTTAATTTTCAAACGAAAGTCAGATACCTCCAGGCGCTTCATCCAGCCGATCTTGGCTGGGTTAAGTGCTACTTCTTGGACGCTTTTCCACTCGACCATGGTAACCCTGGAGAAAATTTTTAAGAATTCAAAACTTAATGCCAAACATCCAGGCGCTTCATCTAGCCAATCTTGGCCGTGAAAGGTGCTACTTCTTGGACTCTTTCCACTCAACCCCTGCCACCCTGGAGAAATTTTTAATTTTCAAAAGCGAAAGTCCAAACGTCAGGCGCTTCATCCAGCCGATCTTGGCAGATACTTCTGGAGGCTCTTCATCCAGCCTGGAGAAAATCTTGGCTGGGTTAGGTGCTACAATCTTGGCCGTGAAAGGTGCTACTTCTTGGACTCTTTTCCACTCAACCCCTGCCACCCTGGAGAAAATTTTTAATTTTCAAAGCGAAAGTCCAAACACGTCCAGGCGCTTCATCCAGCCGATCTTGGCTGGGTTAAGTGCTACTTCTTGGATGCTTTTCCACTCGACCATGGTAACCCTGGAGAAAATTTTTAAGAATTCAAAACTTAATGCCAAACATCCAGGCGCTTCATCTAGCCAATCTTGGCCGTGAAAGGTGCTACTTCTTGGACTCTTTTCCACTCAACCCCTGCCACCCTGGAGAAATTTTTAATTTTCAAACCTGAGTCCAAATATCAGGCGCTTCATCCAGCCGATCTTGGCTGGGTTAAGTGCTACTTCTTGGGCGCTTTTCCACTCGACCATGGTAACCCTGGAGAAAATTTTTAAGAATTCAAAACTTAATGCCAAACATCCAGGCGCTTCATCTAGCCAATCTTGGCCGTGAAAGGTGCTACTTCTTGGACTCTTTTCCACTCAACCCCTGCCACCCTGGAGAAAATTTTTTAATTTTCAAAGCAAAAGTCCAAACGTCCAGGCGCTTCATCCAGCCGATCTTGGCTGGGTTAAGTGCTACTTCTTGGACGCTTTTCCACTCGACCATGGTAACCCTGGAGAAAATTTTTAAGAAATTCAAAACTTAATGCCAAACATCCAGGCGCTTCATCTAGCCAATCTTGGCCGTGAAAGGTGCTACTTCTTGGACTCTTTTCCACTCAACCCCTGCCACCCTGGAGAAAATTTTAATTTTCAAACCTGAGTCCAGATACCTAGGCTCTTCATCCAGCCGATCTTGGCTGGGTTAAGTGCTACTTCTTGGATGCTTTTCCACTCGACCATGGTAACCCTGGAGAAAAATTTTAAGAATTCAAAACTTAATGCCAAACATCCAGGCGCTTCATCTAGCCAATCTTGGCCGTGAAAGGTGCTACTTCTTGGACTCTTTCCACTCAACCCCTGCCACCCTGGAGAAAATTTTTTAATTTTCAAAGCGAAAGTCAAATTCCAGGCGCTTCATCCAGCCGATCTTGGCTGGGTTAAGTGCTACTTCTTGGGCGCTACTTTCCACTCGACCATGGTAACCCTGGAGAAAATTTTTAAGAATTCAAAACTTAATGCCAAACATCCAGGCGCTTCATCTAGCCAATCTTGGCCGTGAAAGGTGCTACTTCTTGGACTCTTTTCCACTCAACCCCTGCCACCCTGGAGGAAATTTTTAATTTTCAAAGCTAAAGTCTAAACTTCCAGGCGCTTCATCCAGCCGATCTTGGCTGGGTTAAGTGCTACTTCTTGGACGCTTTTCCACTCGACCATGGTAACCCTGGAGAAAATTTTTAAGAATTCAAAACTTAATGCCAAACATCCAGGCGCTTCATCTAGCCAATCTTGGCGTGAAAGTGTGCTACTTCTTGGACTCTTTTCCACTGAACCCCTGCCACCCTGGAGGACATTTTTAATTTTCAAAGCAAAAGTCCAAATGTCCAGGCGCTTCATCCAGCCGATCTTGGCTGGGTTAAGTGCTACTTCTTGGACGCCTTTCCACTCGACCATGGTAACCCTGGAGAAAATTTTTAAGAATTCAAAACTTAATGCCAAACATCCAGGCGCTTCATCTAGCCAATCTTGGCCGTGAAAGGTGCTACTTCTTGGACTCTTTTCCACTCAACCCCTGCCACCCTGGGGGAAATTTTTTAATTTTCAAACCTGAGTCCAGATACCTAGGCTCTTCATCCAGCCGATCTTGGCTGGGTTAAGTGCTACTTCTTGGATGCTTTTCCACTCGACCATGGTAACCCTGGAGAAAATTTTTAAGAATTCAAAACTTAATGCCAAACATCCAGGCTTCATCTAGCCAATCTTGGCCGTGAAAGGTGCTACTTCTTGGACTCTTTTCATTCAACCCCTGCCACCCTGGAGAAATTTTTAATTTTCAAAGAAAAAGTCCAAACGTCCAGGCGCTTCATCCAGCCGATCTTGGCTGGGTTAAGTGCTACTTCTTGGATGCTTTTCACTCGACCATGGTAACCCTGGAGAAAATTTTTAAGAATTCAAAACTTAATGCCAAACATCCAGGCGCTTCATCTAGCCAATCTTGGCCGTGAAAGGTGCTACTTCTTGGACTCTTTTCCACTCAACCCCTGCCACCCTGGAGGAAATTTTTTAATTTTCAAAGCGAAAGTCTAAACTTCCAGGCGCTTCATCCAGCCGATCTTGGCTGGTTTAAGTGCTACTTCTTGGATGCTTTTCCACTCGACCATGGTAACCCTGGAGAAAAATTTTAAGAATTCAAAACTTAATGCCAAACATCCAGGCGCTTCATCTAGCCAATCTTGGCCGTGAAAGGTGCTACTTCTTGGACTCTTTTCCACTCAACCCCTGCCACCCTGGAGGAAATTTTTTAATTTTCAAAGCGAAAGTCTAAACGTCCAGGCGCTTCATCCAGCCGATCTTGGCTGGGTTAAGTGCTACTTCTTGTGTCGTGGAATTTTCAACTCAGAATTATGTGAAGACTGAAAAATAAAGAGTCCAGCAAATTTGTCTTTGTCTTACTTTATTTCTCTGCACAGAGAATGAAATGATCTGGTTTACACACAGTGAAGTCTGTGAGCAAAGAGATAACAGTGAGCTCACAGATTAGAGGTTTTATAGGCAAAAGTATACATTCCAAGGTCGCTCAAATTCATCTCGAACCAATTGAAATAGTCCAAAGTCACGCCACCCATCTGTGCTTACAGTGTCTGATTGTTCTCAGTTTATCTCCCGTACCTAGCACAGATAGGGCATCCTGTACTCCCATGAGGTTGTTTAACATGGGTTTAACCTCTGTCACGCACACAGTGTATGTTTCCCATAACTCTAACATTCCAGGTCACTAATGTATGTTTCTGTGTTCGTGCCTAGTACCGTGATGTTACGAATATATATGTAATCTATCTTTAAGTAAAGTTAGTTTAATAGTGAAGTTAATTCAATTCAGTGTTAAAAGTGAACAATAAACATTAAATGTAATCAATTAGAATAATTTCCATTACACTCCTCCCTTTTGATCATTCTTGATCACCTGTCAAATTAGAATATAATAAAATAAAATCCCTTAACGATAACATCAAGTGTGTAAATTCACATGGATTCAGAACACACCATCACACAATAAGGGTTTGAAAAACATAATAAACATCTTTAACATGTGATTAACTGGAGATTACATAAAACTCAATCTGAGGAAATCATCGCTTGATATATATATATATCGATATAGAATCGGGGTGAGCGGGTATCTAGTGTTCCACCACGAAGCGTCTGATCCATAGAGCCCTTGCTCTTCTATGGTGATGGGAAAAATCCTTTTTCTTTTCGGCATCCGTTGGCCTGTACTGACATCAGCTCACTCCCACACAGTGATGTTGCTGCGTGTTCAGCTCCCATACACCACTGTGTGTTCGTTTACCTTTGTCAGTCAGGCGTCCCCCTTGGCACGCGGGGCAGCGGGTCAATCACTGTTTATTGGGCTGCGTCTCCTCTGGTGGTGCTGGGACCTTTTGCAGTGGCTGGCGTGTATCCACGTAGCCCTCTCAGCCACCTTAACCGCAGTGTGCGTTATCAGCAGGACCTGGAGCGGGCGTTCCACCTCCTTGATTTCCAATGTTTCCTTCTGAAATCCTTGACCACCACAAAATCACCAGGTCTGATGTCATGCAGAAATCCTTCTGCTGGTTTAGGTAGAGCGTCCTTGACCTGTTGAGAGATCTGAGAGAGAGTCGAAGACAGATTTTTACAATAGTTCAACATGTCATCTTCACACAGAGCAGTAGAGGGCAATGGTCGGGTTCGGTCCCACTCCAAGCGATGGAGGCCTGCCAAACAAGATTTCAAATGGGCTGAGATTAGACTTTGCTCTTTTTCTCATTCTCATATACATCAACACAATGGGAAGTGCTTTGACCCAAGACAGACCTGTTTGCTCACAACACTTTGCCAGTTTATTTTTCAAAATTCCATTTTCTCTTTCAACACTACCCCGGACGCTGGATGATAGGAGGTATGTTTACGTATGTCAATTCCCAAGAATTTCCCAACCTGATCGATTGCCTCATTAGCAAAAGGTGTGCCATTATCACTACTAATCTTTTTGGTATTCCCCATCTTGGGACGATCTCAGACACTAGTGCCTTTGCAACAGCCCCAGCATTTTGCTTAGATGTGGGAAGACTTCCACCCATTTTGAGAACATATCAAGCAAAACAAGGCAGAATTTCTTACCTTCACATGGTGTCAGTTCAATGAAATCGAACATTATGTGATCAAAAGGTTGACTTGGTGGTGGATGTGCTGCCAAAGGACCTGTTGTCCTCTTCCTACATTATTTGTGGCACAGATCATACAAGATTGACAATATTTGTCTGCAAAGGAAGTAAATCCTTTTGTAAACCAATATTGATTGATCATATCAAACATTCCCATTTTGCTTATGTGATCTAACCCGTGCACTAATTTGGCATAGTGTGGGAAAAAGTGTTTTGGCAAACAAGG
The DNA here is from genome assembly GCF_018831695.1 of Puntigrus tetrazona. Taxonomy (NCBI): domain Eukaryota; kingdom Metazoa; phylum Chordata; class Actinopteri; order Cypriniformes; family Cyprinidae; genus Puntigrus; species Puntigrus tetrazona. Next base: position 177,161 of record NW_025048746.1, on the reverse strand, counting down.
TTTGTCTTCGGTGCTCAGCCAAGCGTTGTCTTTCAGCTTGCACTCGGCCTTCACCCATTGTTTTTTCTCTTCTGGTGTTGCGAAACCCTGCATAGCTGCAAGAGAACTAGAAGGAAGGTTAGTTCGTCATCGTTAACAGTTACACATGTAAGAGAAGGTTCTGTTTCCTTTGTTGCGTTCTTCGCAGCGATATCAGCAGCGTTTGTTTCCTAATGATACAAAATCGTTAAACTTGGAATGCGCGACGCACTTGCAAATAGCAATCGACCTTGGAAGCAAAATCGCTTCTAACAAGGCTGCTATTTTATCATGATTTTGGATGGGTTTTCCATCGGATTTTAGAAATTTCCTACATCGCCATAGAGCCGAAAAATCATGACAGGTCGAAAAAGCATAACGAGAATCTGTGTAGATGGTGACTGTTTTTCCTTCTGCGATTTTACAGGCTTCTGTTAATGCTACTAATTCGGCGCTTGCGCAGAGTAATGCGCTGGGGGCGCTCCGCTTACTAATGTCGCGCATGCGCGGTGGTTACTGCGTAACCTACTCTGTTTTTACCGGTTTCTGGGTCTCGAGGCGCTGAACCATCAACAAACAAAACCAAATCTGCATTGTCAAGGGGTTTCTTTTTAAATCTGGTCGCGGTGTGCACACCTGTTCCAATGCGGCGATACAATTATGTTCCTCGCCATCCTGCTCGGTTCGGGAGCAGTGTGGCAGAGATTCAACACTGTACACCGTTTTACTGTGATGTTTGGCATTTCCAATAGAATGGTATTATATCTGAGCCATCTGGCTGTTGACAAATGAGATGTTTTCTGTTCCAACAGGATCATAGAGACAGCGTGTGGCACTAGTAATGTTACATCAGAATATCCCACAATTTCCCTTGAAGCTAAAATAGCTTTTCTGCTGCTGCTACAGCTCTCAGACAATTTGGTAGACCTGCTGCCACAGGGTCGAGTTTACTTGAAAAATATGCCACCGGTCTCAGCTTTCCCCGTGATCCTGTAACAGAACAGAAGACATGAAACCATTTTTCTCATCAACTGTTTGTACAAAATTTCTCTCAGGGTCTGGAAGTCCCAGACTTGGGGATGTCTGTAACAACATTTTCAACCTTTCAAATGCTTTCTCTGCTTCAGGAGTCCAGGTCAGTTTGTCATGTGGCTGCAACCTTTTTCCGTGAGCCAAAGCGCTCAAAGGTGACTCTTCAATGGCATAGTTGGGAATAAATGTTCTACAATATGAACACATTCCCAAAATGACATGAGCTGTTTTGTCAGAGGCTTTGGAATCTTTTGAATTGCCTCTATTCTCTTTTGTGTTAGAGATTTTCCCTGCTTGTTGATAATGTGACCTAGAAACGTCACCTCCCTTTTTGCAAACTGCAACTTTGACAAACTGACCTTGTGGCCTTCAACAGCCAAATGTTTCAACAGCTTTACAGTGTCCTGTGTACAAGTTTCTTCATCTCTGGCTGTTATTAAGAGATCATCGACATATTGAATTAAAGCTGACCCTGGTGCCAATTGTAATGTTTCCAAACTTCTCTTCAGTGCCTCGCCGAACAATACAGGCGAATTTTGAATCCTTGACAAAGTCGAGTAAAAGTGTAAGGTTTGCCATTAAAATTGAAAGCAAACCAAAATTGGCTGTCTTTATGAACCGGCACAGAAAAGAAAGCATTGGAAAGATCAACAACCGAAAACCATTCAGCATCACCTGGTATTTGTGATAGGAGTGTATGCGGGTTGGGAACAATAGGAGCCTGTGTCTGAACTGCATCATTTACAGCCTGCAAGTCTTGCACAAACCTCCACTCAACTGGCTGGTCTCGTCTCTTATCTTTTTGACAGGAAAAATGGGTGTATGCGCACAGGAGAGTTCTCACATTCCACAATCACTCCAGCCTTTTCAATGCTTCAAAAACTGGTTTGATTCCCTCAATAGCTTCCTTTTCAAAGGATATTGAGGTTTGCATAGTCTGTAATCAGATTTTGGAATAATTTGAAAAGGGTCACAATTCTTGATCAACCCCACGTCATATTTAGAAGAAGCCCAAACAGTCTTTGGAACTTCCTTGAGAGCTGGAATGCTTTCCATTTCAGTTTCTGTAAGGAAGCAGTGATTGGGTAATGCACTTTCACTCACATGAACTGTGCGTTCAGCCATCGCAGCAGGCTCAGTCAAATTCGTTCGATATGCAGACAGAGTTGGATTATATTCAACATTTTTCTCAGCAGTCCGCAACCAATTTTCATGAAAGATACACGTCTTTACAAAGGGACCAATGTCTTCCCAACGATTGTCGCTCCTTTCGACAACGACACATGGGGAAAAGAATCCACAACATCAAAAAACACCTGCTGTTCATCGGTTAATGCAACAGCAGCAGCACATTTATTTTCTGTCCAAATTAGCCAATTCAATTGCAATATCTCAATACGTGGAAACCATTTCTGTTCAAACAACTCGTCTCTAGCCAGAGACACATGTGCTGAGCAATGTAAGTCTGAGAATGGCATAAAATCAGAATCAGGCGAAACTCTGTCTTTAGCGCCATTGACAAGACTTTTCGCATAATTCATCATCTTGCAATTTCCATTGATAAACGTATAGTGGTGTATGTTGGATTGCAGTCAGAGTTTGAATTTGGCACTGAACTGCTTTCACACCTTCTGGACCAGATATTAGAGAAATACCCAGTTTGCACAACAAATCTCTCCCCAGCAGATTTTTGGACAGTGCTGTGAGAGGAGGAAGCTGTGTCTGAAACTTGCACCATTCTCATCTTTACACCTCAGAGGACTGTATAATTCTCTTTAACAGTATGACCAGATGCAGAAATCGTCCATGCAAAATTTCCACTCAATTTGGGGACAGAGGCAAACTCATTTATCCTTAATACTGAACTCGTGGCCCCCGTATCAGCTAAAAACACCCTTTCAACTCTGTCTATCCATAAGCTAACCTCTGGCATTTGTTGATATGCTAAGTCATTCAAATGAGTATATGTGCCTAATTCTCTTTGTCTGAAAGATTTCTCATTTTCTAATTTAGCAATGCAATCGTGTATGACAGCAAGCATTTCTTCATTGCAATTCGCAGCAAGCATTTCTTCATTGCAATTCGCAGTGTCAGATGTGGGTGTGTGTGTGTCAAACTTATCTGTTACTGAAGTGTGGTCGCCGTGAGACTTTGCTCTCAACTCCCCCTCCTCTCTCGCACTCTGCCGTCAATCTGCTTTCGGTTTAGACTTTGCACGCAGCAGCCGCCGTGTGTCTATTCAAAAGCGGGCACTCATTTTTCCAATGTCGGGCTTTTTGCAATAAAAACAAACATCCGGATCAACTTGAGACAGTCTTTGCCCTCTTCCTCTCCCCGCCCTCGGCCTCGATAATTCGCTCCTCTGTACATTGTCAGGTTTGGCAGCTGGAGCTCCTTTTCAGCCTTTTTCGCGCACTTTTCTCCGCCAACATCTTTTCAGCATGTAACGCATGTTTTGAATCCTCTCCAGTTTCTCGTCTTCCCACTCGATGCAGGTTTGCTTGGCGATAGTCGTTATTTCGGGTTTCAGTCCACTCAGGAAGCGGCTGCGTAAATGAGCTTCCCACATCTTTGGAATTTCCCCTCTAATGTCCGGCTCTGGCATTCCACTATAAGTGTTGAAAGTCTCATACAGTCGCACAAAATAGTCGTCAACTGACTCGTCCCTTCTTTGTGTGCAGTAGTTGATCTTGTCGGTGTTAATCCTAGCAGGAAAAAGGGCCTTGAATCGTCCGCCCAGAGCTTTTACTGCTGACCTGTATGGCTCGTTCTCAGCGTGTCCCCACTCTGCTTGAACTCTCCGGCGTGTCCACCTGGGGAAATCTGGTCGGATCTTGTGCCAGTCCGCCGGCCCCATCTTGATCATCAGCAGGCGTTTGAGTTCGAGCATCGTTGGGCTGAATTCTTGACAGAACGCATCCAGTTCCACTACAAACTTTTCTCCCGAGTCTCTGGGGTTTGGCAGATTTGTCATAACCTGCCTCAAGTCTGTCTCAGTCCATGGTCGAAAAACCATCGTGGTTCCTTGTGGGCCAGCCACCTGAATCATAGGGAAAGATGTCGCGTTTCCCTCACCGTCGTTCTCATCCACGCAGTCCGGTTCTAGTGCCAGTCTTTCAAGCGATCTGGATCTGGTTCTCGTGCCGGTCACGGAGTATCTCATCTTTCGAACTCCGTCGCTGGATGTAGAAGGCTGAGATGGTGCAGGTGCCGTTGGAGCGGTAAGAGAGGCGGGCAACTGTCCTCCTTTCCATAAGCCCACGGGTGTCGTCGCAGCAGGGTAGTAAGACGGCGGTTGTGGTGGTGGCGATTGCGGTGGTGGTGCCAGCGGCTGGGGCATTTGTTGGTGGGGTAAGGCCAGGAGTCAAGATCAAAGTCCACCGCGGCGCACTGGTTTTCTAGAGAGGGATAGAGAGAAGAAGATTTCTGAGCAGTATACTCTGTTCCTTTAACTTTCTTTGTTTCTGACTCTACATTTTTATGAGGCAGTTCTTTCAGGGCTCGCCGTTTTTCTCGGCGTTCTGCCTCTTCTAGCCAATAGTTCAGATATTGTCTATGTTTCTGAAACAGATCTTTTTGTTTGTTTTTCAACTTTTTCTCATCCCTAAGTTTACTTTCACGCTTTTCCAAACTTTCCTTCACCCTGTTTAGAGTCGTCACACTAAACGTGCCCCTTTTTGGAAAATCATGATCTTCGATCCAAATCGGTATCACTTCCATAATTCTCTGTCCATATTTCTTTCTCATGTCAACATAAATTGGGCTGTTCAAATCATCTAGATCGATTTCAGGTTTGACATTACTAGACCCCATACTTGCAATCCGAGACTTTACCTGTACCTGGGACGCGTCCTCTTTCCTCACACTCAGTCGTCACTGCCGTGTGGCTCTGCACTAACCCGCGCAGAGTCTTCTTACTCCTGTACTTACTCGTACAGAGTCCCTTACGCCCTTTTTTTGTCTTGCTTACTCGCAGACAATACCCTTTTCACTAACCCGTGAAACCTATAGGGCGGCTCGGCCATGCGTTCGTGAATCTAGGAATATCAAACCACTCGTTGTTTTTGTCAGACCAAGATGAAAGAAAATTAATTTATTTATATATATATATACCCGTTAATAATTTTTTTTTTTTTTTTTTTTTTTTTTAAGACAAAGACAAACTCGTGTCTCAAAATCAGTCTCACCGTTTTCAGCACGCGTTTTCCTGGTTCTTTTAAGGAATCCATCAGTGACGGTCCACTGGGCCTCAGGCGTCAGTTCCCTCTTTCCTGAAACCGTTTAGGGGTACAGGGCTAAGACCCTTTGTGGGCTTAGGGTGATCAGCCTACCAACGCCTTTCAAGTCCCGGACGATCAGCTGTCGGATCCCATCCTCGTCGCCAAGATTGTCGTGGAATTTTCAACTCAGAATTATGTGAAGACTGAAAAATAAAGAGTCCAGCAAATTTGTCTTTGTCTTGCTTTATTTCTCTGCACAGAGAATGAAATGATCTGGTTTACACACAGTGAAGTCTGTGAGCAAAGAGATAACAGTGAGCTCACAGATTAGAGGTTTTATAGGCAAAAGTATACATTCCAAGGTCGCTCAAATTCATCTCGAACCAATTGAAATAGTCCAAAGTCACGCCACCCATCTGTGCTTACAGTGTCTGATTGTTCTCCAGTTTATCTCCATTACCTAGCACAGATAGGGCATCCTGTACTCCCATGAGGTTGTTTAACATGGGTTTAACCTCTGTCACGCACACAGTGTATGTTTCCCATAACTCTAACATTCCAGGTCACTAATGTATGTTTCTGTGTTCGTGCCTAGTACCGTGATGTTACGAATATATATGTAATCTATCTTTAAGTAAAGTTAGTTTAATAGTGAAGTTAATTCAATTCAGTGTTAAAAGTGAACAATAAACATTAAATGTAATCAATTAGAATAATTTCCATTACATTCTTGGACGCTTTTCCACTCAACCATGGTAACCCTGAAGAAAATTTTTAAGAATTCAAAACTTAATGCCAAACATCCAGGCTTCATCTAGCCAATCTTCGCCGTGAAAGGTGCTACTTCTTGGACTCTTTTTCATTCAACCCCTGCCACCCTGGAGGAAATTTTTTAATTTTCAAAGCAAAAGTCCAAACGTCCAGGCGGTTCATCCAGCTGATCTTGGCTGGGTTAAGTGCTACTTCTTGGGCGCTTTTTCCACTCGACCATGGTAACCCTGGAGAAAATTTTTAAGAATTCAAAACTTAATGCCAAACATCCAGGCGCTTCATCTAGCCAATCTTGGCTGTGAAAGGTGCTACTTCTTGGACTCTTTTCCACTCAACCCCTGCCACCCTGGAGGAAATTTTTTAATTTTCAAACCTGAGTCCAGATACCTAGGCTCTTTATCCAGCCGATCTTGGCTGGGTTAAGTGCTACTTCTTGGATGCTTTTCCACTCGACCATGGTAACCCTGGAGAAAATTTTTAAGAATTCAAAACTTAATGCCAAACATCCAGGCGCTTCATCTAGCCAATCTTGGCCGTGAAAGGTGCTACTTCTTGGACTCTTTTCCACTCAACCCCTGCCACCCTGGAGGAAATTTTTTAATTTTCAAACCTGAGTCCAGATACCTAGGCTCTTCATCCAGCTGATCTTGGCTGGGTTAAGTGCTACTTCTTGGATGCTTTTCCACTCGACCATGGTAACCCTGGAGAAAATTTTAAGAATTCAAAACTTAATGCCAAACATCCAGGCGCTTCATCTAGCCAATCTTGGCCGTGAAAGGTGCTACTTCTTGGACTCTTTTCCACTCAACCCCTGCCACCCTGGAGAAATTTTTTAATTTTCAAAGCGAAAGTCTAAACGTCCAGGCGCTTCATCCAGCCGATCTTGGCTGGGTTAAGTGCTACTTCTTGGACGCTTTTCCACTCGACCATGGTAACCCTGAAGAAAATTTTTAAGAATTCAAAACTTAATGCCAAACATCCAGGCTTCATCTAGCCAATCTTGGTCGTGAAAGGTGCTACTTCTTGGACTCTTTTTCATTCAACCCCTGCCACCCTGGAGGAAATTTTTTAATTTTCAAAGCAAAAGTCCAAACGTCCAAGCCATTCATCCAGCCGATCTTGGCTGGGTTAAGTGCTACTTCTTAGACGCCTTTCCACTCGACCATGGTAACCCTGGAGAAAATTTTTAAGAATTCAAAACTTAATGCCAAACATCCAGGCGCTTCATCTAGCCAATCTTGGCGGTGAAAGGTGCTACTTCTTGGACTCTTTTCCACTCAACCCCTGCCACCCTGGAGAAATTTTTAATTTTCAAAGCGAAAGTCTAAACTTCCAGGCGCTTCATCCAGCCGATCTTGGCTGGGTTAAGTGCTACTTCTTGGACGCTTTTCCACTCGACCATGGTAACCCTTGAGAAAAATTTTAAGAATTCAAAACTTAATGCCAAACATCCAGGCGCTTCATCTAGCCAATCTTGGCCGTGAAAGGTGCTACTTCTTGGACTCTTTTCACTCAACCCCTGCCACCCTGGAGAAATTTTTTAATTTTCAAAGCGAAAGTCTAAACGTCCAGGCGCTTCATCCAGCCGATCTTGGCTGGGTTAAGTGCTACTTCTTGGACGCTTTTCCACTCGACCATGGTAACCCTGAAGAAAATTTTTAAGAATTCAAAACTTAATGCCAAACATCCAGGCTTCATCTAGCCAATCTTGGCCGTGAAAGGTGCTACTTCTTGGACTCTTTTCCATTCAACCCCTGCCACCCTGGAGGAAATTTTTTAATTTTCAAAGCAAAAGTCCAGATACCTAGGCTCTTCATCCAGCCGATCTTGGCTGGGTTAAGTGCTACTTCTTGGACGCTTTTCCACTCGACCATGGTAACCCTGGAGAAAATTTTTAAGAATTCAAAACTTAATGCCAAACATCCAGGCGCTTCATCTAGCCAATCTTGGCCGTGAAAGGTGCTACTTCTTGGACTCTTTTCCACTCAACCCCTGCCACCCTGGAGAAATTTTTTAATTTTCAAAGCGAAAGTCTAAACTTCCAGGCGCTTCATCCAGCCGATCTTGGCTGGGTTAAGTGCTACTTCTTGGACGCTTTTCCACTCGACCATGGTAACCCTGAAGAAAATTTTTAAGAATTCAAAACTTAATGCCAAACATCCAGGCTTCATCTAGCCAATCTTGGCCGTGAAAGGTGCTACTTCTTGGACTCTTTTCCATTCAACCCCTGCCACCCTGGAGAAATTTTTTAATTTTCAAAGCGAAAGTCCAGATACCTAGGCTCTTCATCCAGCCGATCTTGGCTGGGTTAAGTGCTACTTCTTGGACGCTTTCCACTCGACCATGGTAACCCTGGAGAAAATTTTTAAGAATTCAAAACTTAATGCCAAACATCCAGGCGCTTCATCTAGCCAATCTTGGCCGTGAAAGGTGCTACTTCTTGGACTCTTTTCCACTCAACCCCTGCCACCCTGGAGAAATTTTTAATTTTCAAAGCGAAAGTCTAAACTTTCAAGCGCTTCATCCAGCCGATCTTGGCTGGGTTAAGTGCTACTTCTTGGGCGCTTTTCCACTCGACCATGGTAACCCTGAAGAAAATTTTTAAGAATTCAAAACTTAATGCCAAACATCCAGCGCTTCATCTAGCCAATCTTGGCCGTGAAAGGTGCTACTTCTTGGACTCTTTTCCATTCAACCCCTGCCACCCTGGAGAAAATTTTTTAATTTTCAAAGCAAAAGTCCAAACGTCCAGGCGCTTCATCCAGCCGATCTTGGCTGGGTTAAGTGCTACTTCTTGGACGCTTTTCCACTCGACCATGGTAACCCTGGAGAAAATTTTAAGAATTCAAAACTTAATGCCAAACATCCAGGCGCTTCATCTAGCCAATCTTGGCCGTGAAAGGTGCTACTTCTTGGACTCTTTTCCACTCAACCCCTGCCACCCTGGAGAAATTTTTAATTTTCAAACCGAAAGTCCAAACGTCCAGGCTCTTCATCCAGCCGATCTTGGCTGGGTTAAGTGCTACTTCTTGGATGCTTTTCCTCTCGACCATGGTAACCCTGGAGAAAAATTTTTAAGAATTCAAAACTTAATGCCAAACATCCAGCGCTTCATCTAGCCAATCTTGGCCGTGAAAGGTGCTACTTCTTGGACTCTTTTCCACTCAACCCTGCCACCCTGGAGAAATTTTTTAATTTTCAAACCTGAGTCCAGACGTCTAGGCTCTTCATCCAGCCGATCTTGGCTGGGTTAAGTGCTACTTCTGGGCGCTTTTCCACTCGACCATGGTAACCCTGGAGAAAATTTTTAAGAATTCAAAACTTAATGCCAAACATCCAGGCGCTTCATCTAGCCAATCTTGGCCGTGAAAGGTGCTACTTCTTGGACTCTTTTCCACTCAACCCCTGCCACCCTGGAGAAATTTTTTTAATTTTCAAAGCAAAGTCCAAACGTCCAGGCGCTTCATCCAGCCGATCTTGGCTGGGTTAAGTGCTACTTCTTGGACGCTTTTCCACTCGACCATGGTAACCCTGGATAAAATTTTTAAGACTTCAAAACTTAATGCCAAACATCCAGGCGCTTCATCTAGCCAATCTTGGCGTGAAAGGTGCTACTTCTTGGACTCTTTTCCACTCAACCCCTGCCACCCTGGAGAAATTTTTTAATTTTCAAAGCCTGAGTCCAGATACATCCAGGCTCTTCATCCAGCCGATCTTGGCTGGGTTAAGTGCTATCGCTTTTCTTGGATGAAAATTTTTTTTCCACTCGACCATGGTAACCCTGGAGAAACTTTTTTAAGAATTCAAAACTTAATGCCAAACATCCAGGCGCTTCATCAGCCAATCTTGGCTGGGTTAAGTGCTACTTCTTGGACTCTTTTCCACTCGACCATGGTAACCCTGGAAAATTTTTTAATTTTCAAAACTTAATGCCAAACATCCAGGCGCTTCATCTAGCCAATCTTGGCTGGGTTAAGTGCTACTTCTTGGACTCTTTTCCACTCAACCCCTGCCACCCTGGAGAAAATTTTTTAATTTTCAAAACTTAAGTCCAAACATCCAGGCGCTTCATCCAGCCGATCTTGGCTGGGAAAGTGCTACTTCTTGGACTCCTTTCCACTCGACCATGGTAACCCTGGAGAAATTTTTAAGAATTCAAAACTTAATGCCAAACATCCAGGCGCTTCATCAGCCAATCTTGGCCGTGAAAGGTGCTACTTCTTGGACTCTTTTCCACTCAACCCCTGCCACCCTGGAGAAATTTTTTAATTTTCAAACCTGAGTCCAAACATCCAGGCTCTTCATCCAGCCGATCTTGGCTGGGTTAAGTGCTACTTCTTGGACTCTTTTCCTCTCAACCCCTGCCACCCTGGAGAAATTTTTAATTTTCAAAGCGAAAGTCCAAACATCCAGGCGCTTCATCATCCAGCCGATCTTGGCTGGGTTAAGTGCTACTTCTTGGACGCTTTTCCACTCGACCATGGTAACCCTGGAGAAATTTTTAAGAATTCAAAACTTAATGCCAAACATCCAGGGCTTCATCTAGCCAATCTTGGCTGCGTGAAAGGTGCTACTTCTTGGACTCTTTTCCACTCAACCCCTGCCACCCTGGAGAAATTTTTTAATTTTCAAAGCAAAAGTCCAAACATCCAGGCGCTTCATCCAGCCGATCTTGGCTGGGTTAAGTGCTACTTCTTGGGACGCTTTTCCACTCAACCATGGTAACCCTGGAGAAAATTTTTAAGAATTCAAAACTTAATGCCAAACATCCAGCGCTTCATCTAGCCAATCTTGGCCGTGAAAGGTGCTACTTCTTGGACTCTTTTCCACTCAACCCCTGCCACCCTGGAGAAATTTTTTTAATTTTCAAACCTTAAGTCCAGCTTCACATCCAGGCGCTTCATCCAGCCAATCTTGGCTTCCGTGAAAGGTGCTACTTCTTGGACTCTTTTCCACTCAACCCCTGCCACCCTGGAGAAAATTTTTAATTTTCAAACCTGAGTTTTTAATACAGTCAGGCTCTTCATCCAGCCGATCTTGGCTGGGTTAAGTGCTACTTCTTGGACGCTTTTCCACTCGACCATGGTAACCCTGGAGAAAATTTTTAAGAATTCAAAACTTAATGCCAAACATCAGGCGCTTCATCTAGCCAATCTTGGGCGTGAAAGGTACTACTTCTTGGACTCTTTTCCACTCAACCCTTGCCACCCTGGAAGAAATTTTTTAATTTTCAAAGCAAAAGTCCAAACGTCCAGGCGCTTCATCCAGCCGATCTTGGCTGGGTTAAGTGCTACTTCTTGGGCGCTTTTCCACTCGACCATGGTAACCCTGGAGAAAATTTTTAAGAATTCAAAACTTAATGCCAAACATCCAGCGCTTCATCTAGCCAATCTTGGCCGTGAAAGGTGCTACTTCTTGGACTCTTTTCCACTCAACCCCTGCCACCCTGGAGAAATTTTTTAATTTTCAAACCTGAGTCCAGAACCTCCAGGCGCTTCATCCAGCCGATCTTGGCTGGGTTAAGTGCTACTTCTTGGATGCTTTTCCACTCTGCCACCATGGTAACCCTGGAGAAAATTTTAAAAAATTCAAAACTTAATGCCAAACATCCAGCGATCTTCATCTAGCCAATCTTGGCGTGAAAGGTGCTACTTCTTGGACTCTTTTCCTTGGACTCTTTTCCTCAACCCCTGCCACCCTGGAGAAAATTTTTAATTTTCAAGCGAAAGTCCAAACATCCAGGCGCTTCATCCAGCCGATCTTGGCTGGGTTAAGTGCTACTTCTTGGATGCTTTTCCACTCGACCATGGTAACCCTGGAGAAAATTTTTAAGAATTCAAAACTTAATGCCAAACATTCAGGTGCTTCATCTAGCCAATCTTGGCGTGAAAGGTGCTACTTCTTGGACTCTTTTCCACTCAACCCCTGCCACCCTGGAGAAATTTTTAATTTTCAAAGCGAAAAGTCCAAACATCCAGGCGCTTCATCCAGCCGATCTTGGCTGGGTTAAGTGTGCTACTTCTTGGACTCTTTTCCACTCGACCATGGTAACCCTGGAGAAAATTTTTAAGAATTCAAAACTTAATGCCAAACATCCAGGAGCTTCATCTAGCCAATCTTGGCCGTGAAAGGTGCTACTTCTTGGACTCTTTTCCACTCAACCCCTGCCACCCTGGGAGAAATTTTTAATTTTCAAAGGCGCTTCATCCTGAGTGGCCAAGTTAATACCTGAGGCTTTTCGACCATGGTAACCCAGCCGAATTCAAAACTTAATGCCAAACATCCAGGGCTTCATCTAGCCAATCTTGGCGTGAAAGGTGCTACTTCTTGGACTCTTTTCCACTCAACCCCTGCCACCCTGGAGAAAATTTTTTAATTTTCAAAGCTTAATGTCCAAACATCCAGGCGCTTCATCCACCGATCTTGGCTGGGTTAAGTGCTACTTCTTGGACGCTTTTCCACTCGACCATGGTAACCCTGGAGAAATTTTTAAGAATTCAAAACTTAATGCCAAACATCCAGCGCTTCATCTAGCCAATCTTGGCCGTGAAAGGTGCTACTTCTTGGACTCTTTTCCCTCAACCCCTGCCACCCTGGAGAAAATTTTTAATTTTCAAAGCTTAAAGTCCAAACGTCCAGGCGCTTCATCCAGCCGATCTTGGCTGGGTTAAGTGCTACTTCTTGGACGCTTTTCCACTCGACCATGGTAACCCTGGAGAAAATTTTTTAGAATTCAAAACTTAATGCCAAACATCCAGGCGCTTCATCTAGCCAATCTTGGCCGTGAAAGGTGCTACTTCTTGGACTCTTTTCCACTCAACCCCTGCCACCCTGGAGAAATTTTTAATTTTCAAAGCGAAAGTCCAAACGTCCAGGCGCTTCATCCAGCCGATCTTGGCTGGGTTAAGTGCTACTTCTTGGACGCTTTTCCACTCGACCATGGTAACCCTGGAGAAAATTTTTAGAATTCAAAACTTAATGCCAAACATCCAGGCGCTTCATCTAGCCAATCTTGGCCGTGAAAGGTGCTACTTCTTGGACTCTTTTCCACTCAACCCCTGCCACCCTGGAGAAAATTTTTAATTTTCAAGCGAAAGTCCAAACGTCCAGGCGCTTCATCCAGCCGATCTTGGCTGGGTTAAGTGCTACTTCTTGGATGCTTTTCCACTCGACCATGGTAACCCTGAGAAAAATTTTAAGAATTCAAAACTTAATGCCAAACATCCAGGCGCTTCATCTAGCCAATCTTGGCGTGAAAGGTGCTACTTCTTGGACTCTTTTCCACTCAACCCCTGCCACCCTGGAGAAATTTTTAATTTTCAAAGCGAAAGTCTAAACTTCCAGGCGCTTCATCCAGCCGATCTTGGCTGGGTTAAGTGCTACTTCTTGGACGCTTTTCCACTCGACCATGGTAACCCTGAAGAAAATTTTTAAGAATTCAAAACTTAATGCCAAACATCCAGGCGCTTCATCTAGCCAATCTTGGCCGTGAAAGGTGCTACTTCTTGGACTCTTTTCCACTCAACCCCTGCCACCCTGGAGAAATTTTTAATTTTCAAACCTGAGTCCAAATACCTAGGCTCTTCATCCAGCCGATCTTGGCTGGGTTAAGTGCTACTTCTTGGATGCTTTTCCACTCGACCATGGTAACCCTGGAGAAAATTTTTAAGAATTCAAAACTTAATGCCAAACATCCAGGCGCTTCATCTAGCCAATCTTGGCCGTGAAAGGTGCTACTTCTTGGACTCTTTTCCACTCAACCCCTGCCACCCTGGAGGAAATTTTTTAATTTTCAAAGCGAAAGTCCAAACGTCCAGGCGCTTCATCCAGCCGATCTTGGCTGGGTTAAGTGCTACTTCTTGGCCCTTTTCCACTCGACCATGGTAACCCTGGAGAAAATTTTTAAGAATTCAAAACTTAATGCCAAACATCCAGGCGCTTCATCTAGCCAATCTTGGCGTGAAAGGTGCTACTTCTTGGACTCTTTTCCACTCAACCCCTGACACCCTGGAGGAAATTTTTTTAATTTTCAAAGCGAAAGTCTAAACTTTCAAGCGCTTCATCCAGCCGATCTTGGCTGGGTTAAGTGCTACTTCTTGGATGCTTTTCCACTCGACCATGGTAACCCTGGAGAAAATTTTTAAGAATTCAAAACTTAATGCCAAACATCCAGGCGCTTCATCTAGCCAATCTTGGCCGTGAAAGGTGCTACTTCTTGGACTCTTTTCCACTCAACCCCTGCCACCCTGGAGAAATTTTTAATTTTCAAAGCGAAAGTCTAAACGTCCAGGCGCTTCATCCAGCCGATCTTGGCTGGGTTAAGTGCTACTTCTTGGACGCTTTTCCACTCGACCATGGTAACCCTGGAGAAAATTTTTAAGAATTCAAAACTTAATGCCAAACATCCAGCGCTTCATCTAGCCAATCTTGGCCGTGAAAGGTGCTACTTCTTGGACTCTTTTCCATTCAACCCCTGCCACCCTGGAGAAATTTTTTTAATTTTCAAACCTGAGTCCAGATACCTAGGCGCTTCATCCAGCCGATCTTGGCTGGGTTAAGTGCTACTTCTTGGGCGCTTTTCCACTCGACCATGGTAACCCTGGAGAAAATTTTTAAGAATTCAAAACTTAATGCCAAACATCCAGGCGCTTCATCTAGCCAATCTTGGGCGTGAAAGGTGCTACTTCTTGGACTCTTTTCCATTCAACCCTTGCCACCCTGGAAGAAATTTTTTAATTTTCAAAGCAAAAGTCCAAACGTCCAGGCGCTTCATCCAGCCGATCTTGGCTGGGTTAAGTGCTACTTCTTGGACGCTTTTCCACTCGACCATGGTAACCCTGGAGAAAATTTTTAAGAATTCAAAACTTAATGCCAAACATCCAGCGCTTCATCTAGCCAATCTTGGCCGTGAAAGGTGCTACTTCTTGGACTCTTTTCCACTCAACCCCTGCCACCCTGGAGAAAATTTTTAATTTTCAAACCGAAGTCCAAACGTCCAGGCGCTTCATCCAGCCGATCTTGGCTGGGTTAAGTGCTACTTCTTGGATGCTTTTCCACTCGACCATGGTAACCCTGGAGAAAATTTTAAGAATTCAAAACTTAATGCCAAACATCCAGGCGCTTCATCTAGCCAATCTTGGCGTGAAAGGTGCTACTTCTTGGACTCTTTTCCTTCAACCCCTGCCACCCTGGAGAAATTTTTAATTTTCAAAGCGAAAGTCCAAACGTCCAGGCGCTTCATCCATCCCGATCTTGGCTGGGTTAAGTGCTACTTCTTGGATGCTTTTCCACTCGACCATGGTAACCCTGGAGAAAAATTTTAAGAATTCAAAACTTAATGCCAAACATCCAGGCGCTTCATCTAGCCAATCTTGGCGTGAAAGGTGCTACTTCTTGGACTCTTTTCCACTCAACCCCTGCCACCCTGGAGAAATTTTTTAATTTTCAAAGCCTGAGTCCAAACGTCCAGGCGCTTCATCCAGCCGATCTTGGCTGGGTTAAGTGCTACTTCTTGGGCGCTTTTCCACTCGACCATGGTAACCCTGGAGAAAATTTTTAAGAATTCAAAACTTAATGCCAAACATCCAGGCGCTTCATCTAGCCAATCTTGGCGTGAAAGGTGCTACTTCTTGGACTCTTTTCCACTCAACCCCTGCCACCCTGGAGAAATTTTTTAATTTTCAAAGCGAAAGTCCAAACGTCCAGGCGCTTCATCCAGCCGATCTTGGCTGGGTTAAGTGCTACTTCTTGGGCGCTTTTCCACTCGACCATGGTAACCCTGGAGAAAATTTTTAAGAATTCAAAACTTAATGCCAAACATCCAGGCGCTTCATCTAGCCAATCTTGGCGTGAAAGGTGCTACTTCTTGGACTCTTTTCCACTCAACCCCTGCCACCCTGGAGGAAATTTTTTAATTTTCAAAGCGAAAGTCTAAACTTCCAGGCGCTTCATCCAGCCGATCTTGGCTGGGTTAAGTGCTACTTCTTGGATGCTTTTCCACTCGACCATGGTAACCCTGGAGAAAATTTTTAAGAATTCAAAACTTAATGCCAAACATCCAGGCGCTTCATCTAGCCAATCTTGGCCGTGAAAGGTGCTACTTCTTGGACTCTTTTCCACTCAACCCCTGCCACCCTGGAGAATTTTTTTAATTTTCAAGCGAAAGTCCAAACGTCCAGGCGCTTCATCCAGCCGATCTTGGCTGGGTTAAGTGCTACTTCTTTGACGCTTTTCCACTCGACCATGGTAACCCTGGAGAAAATTTTTAAGAATTCAAAACTTAATGCCAAACATCCAGGCGCTTCATCTAGCCAATCTTGGCCGTGAAAGGTGCTACTTCTTGGACTCTTTTCCACTCAACCCCTGCCACCCTGGAGAAAATTTTTTAATTTTCAAACCGAAAGTCCAAACGTCCAGGCGCTTCATCCAGCCGATCTTGGCTGGGTTAAGTGCTACTTCTTGGATGCTTTTCCACTCGACCATGGTAACCCTGGAGAAAATTTTTAAGAATTCAAAACTTAATGCCAAACATCCAGGCGCTTCATCTAGCCAATCTTGGCGTGAAAGGTGCTACTTCTTGGACTCTTTTCCACTCAACCCCTGCCACCCTGGAGAAATTTTTTTAATTTTCAAACCGAAAGTCCAAACGTCCAGGCGCTTCATCCAGCCGATCTTGGCTGGGTTAAGTGCTACTTCTTGGACGCTTTTCCACTCGACCATGGTAACCCTGGAGAAAATTTTTAAGAATTCAAAACTTAATGCCAAACATCCAGGCGCTTCATCTAGCCAATCTTGGCCGTGAAAGGTGCTACTTCTTGGACTCTTTTCCACTCAACCCCTGCCACCCTGGAGGAAATTTTTTAATTTTCAAAGCAAAAGTCTAAACCTCCAGGCGCTTCATCCAGCCGATCTTGGCTGGGTTAAGTGCTACTTCTTTGGCCTTTTCACTCGACCATGGTAACCCTGGAGAAAATTTTAAGAATTCAAAACTTAATGCCAAACAGTGCTTCATCTAGCCAATCTTGGCGTGAAAGGTGCTACTTCTTGGACTCTTTTCCACTCAACCCCTGCCACCCTGGAGTAAATTTTTTAATTTTCAAAGCGAAAGTCTAAACTTCCAGGCGCTTCATCCAGCCGATCTTGGCTGGGTTAAGTGCTACTTCTTGGATGCTTTTCCACTCGACCATGGTAACCCTGGAGAAAATTTTTAAGAATTCAAAACTTAATGCCAAACATCCAGGCGCTTCATCTAGCCAATCTTGGCCGTGAAAGGTGCTACTTCTTGGACTCTTTTCCATTCAACCCCTGCCACCCTGGAGAAATTTTTTAATTTTCAAAGCCTGAGTCCAGACGTCCAGGCTCTTCATCCAGCCGATCTTGGCTGGGTTAAGTGCTACTTCTTGGGCGCTTTTCCACTCGACCATGGTAACCCTGGAGAAAATTTTTAAGAATTCAAAACTTAATGCCAAACATCCAGGCGCTTCATCTAGCCAATCTTGGCCGTGAAAGGTGCTACTTCTTGGACTCTTTTCCACTCAACCCCTGCCACCCTGGAGAAATTTTTAATTTTCAAAGCGAAAGTCCAAACGTCCAGGCGCTTCATCCAGCCGATCTTGGCTGGGTTAAGTGCTACTTCTTGGACGCTTTTCCACTCGACCATGGTAACCCTGGAGAAAATTTTTAAGAATTCAAAACTTAATGCCAAACATCCAGGCGCTTCATCTAGCCAATCTTGGCTGTGTGAAAGGTGCTACTTCTTGGACTCTTTTCCACTCAACCCCTGCCACCCTGGAGAAAATTTTTAATTTTCAAGCGAAAGTCAAACTTCCAGGCGCTTCATCCAGCCGATCTTGGCTGGGTTAAGTGCTACTTCTTGGATGCTTTTCCACTCGACCATGGTAACCCTGGAGAAAAATTTTAAGAATTCAAAACTTAATGCCAAACATCCAGGCGCTTCATCTAGCCAATCTTGGCCGTGAAAGGTGCTACTTCTTGGACTCTTTTCCACTCAACCCCTGCCACCCTGGAGAAAATTTTTTAATTTTCAAAGCGAAAGTCTAAACTTCCAGGCGCTTCATCCAGCCGATCTTGGCTGGGTTAAGTGCTACTTCTTGGACGCTTTTCCACTCGACCATGGTAACCCTGGAGAAAATTTTTAAGAATTCAAAACTTAATGCCAAACATCCAGGCGCTTCATCTAGCCAATCTTGGCCGTGAAAGGTGCTACTTCTTGGACTCTTTTCCACTCAACCCCTGCCACCCTGGAGGAAATTTTTTAATTTTCAAAGCGAAAGTCTAAACTTCCAGGCGCTTCATCCAGCCGATCTTGGCTGGGTTAAGTGCTACTTCTTGGACGCTTTTCCACTCGACCATGGTAACCCTGGAGAAAAATTTTAAGAATTCAAAACTTAATGCCAAACATCCAGGCGCTTCATCTAGCCAATCTTGGCCGTGAAAGGTGCTACTTCTTGGACTCTTTTCCACTCAACCCCTGCCACCCTGGAGAAATTTTTTTAATTTTCAAGCGAAAGTCAAACGTCCAGGCGCTTCATCCAGCCGATCTTGGCTGGGTTAAGTGCTACTTCTTGGACGCTTTTCCACTCGACCATGGTAACCCTGGAGAAAATTTTTAAGAATTCAAAACTTAATGCCAAACATCCAGGCGCTTCATCTAGCCAATCTTGGCCGTGAAAGGTGCTACTTCTTGGACTCTTTTCCACTCAACCCCTGCCACCCTGGAGAAATTTTTAAATTTTCAAAGCTGAGTCCAAACTTCCAGGGCTTCATCCAGCCGATCTTGGCTGGGTTAAGTGCTACTTCTTGGATGCTTTTCCACTCGACCATGGTAACCCTGAGAAAATTTTTAAGAATTCAAAACTTAATGCCAAACATCCAGGCGCTTCATCTAGCCAATCTCTGGGCGTGAAAGGTGCTACTTCTTGGACTCTTTTCCACTCAACCCCTGCCACCCTGGAGAGAAATTTTTTAATTTTCAAAGCCTGAGTCCAGATACCTAGGCTCTTCATCCAGCCGATCTTGGCTGGGTTAAGTGCTACTTCTTGGATCTTTTCCACTCGACCATGGTAACCCTGGAGAAAATTTTTAAGAATTCAAAACTTAATGCCAAACATCCAGGCGCTTCATCTAGCCAATCTTGGCCGTGAAAGGTGCTACTTCTTGGACTCTTTTTCCTCAACCCCTGCCACCCTGGAGAAATTTTTAATTTTCAAAGCGAAAGTCTAAACTTCCAGGCGCTTCATCCAGCCGATCTTGGCTGGGTTAAGTGCTACTTCTTGGATGCTTTTCCACTCGACCATGGTAACCCTGGAGAAAATTTTTAAGAATTCAAAACTTAATGCCAAACATCCAGCGCTTCATCTAGCCAATCTTGGCCGTGAAAGGTGCTACTTCTTGGACTCTTTTCCACTCAACCCCTGCCACCCTGGAGAAATTTTTTTAATTTTCAAAGCGAAAGTCAAACGTCCAGGCGCTTCATCCAGCCGATCTTGGCTGGGTTAAGTGCTACTTCTTGGATGCTTTTCCACTCGACCATGGTAACCCTGGAGAAAATTTTTAAGAATTCAAAACTTAATGCCAAACATCCAGGCGCTTCATCTAGCCAATCTTGGCGTGAAAGGTGCTACTTCTTGGACTCTTTTCCACTCAACCCCTGCCACCCTGGAGAAATTTTTTAATTTTCAAAAGCGAAAGTCCAAACGTCCAGGCTCTTCATCCAGCCGATCTTGGCTGGGTTAAGTGCTACTTCTTGGACGCTTTTCCACTCGACCATGGTAACCCTGGAGAAAATTTTTAAGAATTCAAAACTTAATGCCAAACATCCAGGCGCTTCATCTAGCCAATCTTGGGCGTGAAAGGTGCTACTTCTTGGACTCTTTTCCACTCAACCCCTGCCACCCTGGAGAAATTTTTAATTTTTCAAGCGAAAGTCTAAACTTCCAGGCGCTTCATCCAGCCGATCTTGGCTGGGTTAAGTGCTACTTCTTGGACGCTTTTCCACTCGACCATGGTAACCCTGGAGAAAATTTTTAAGAATTCAAAACTTAATGCCAAACATCCAGGCGCTTCATCTAGCCAATCTTGGCGTGAAAGGTGCTACTTCTTGGACTCTTTTCCATTCAACCCCTGCCACCCTGGAGAAATTTTTAATTTTCAAAGCAAAGTCAGTCCAGATACCTAGGCTTCATCCAGCCGATCTTGGCTGGGTTAAGTGCTACTTCTTGGATGCTTTTCCACTCGACCATGGTAACCCTGGAGAAAAATTTTAAGAATTCAAAACTTAATGCCAAACATCCAGGCGCTTCATCTAGCCAATCTTGGCGTGAAAGGTGCTACTTCTTGGACTCTTTTCCACTCAACCCCTGCCACCCTGGAGAAATTTTTTTAATTTTCAAAGCAAAAGTCCAAACGTCCAGGCGCTTCATCCAGCCGATCTTGGCTGGGTTAAGTGCTACTTCTTGGATGCTTTTCCACTCGACCATGGTAACCCTGGAGAAAATTTTTAAGAATTCAAAACTTAATGCCAAACATCCAGGCGCTTCATCTAGCCAATCTTGGCGTGAAAGGTGCTACTTCTTGGACTCTTTTCCTCAACCCCTGCCACCCTGGAGAAATTTTTAATTTTCAAAAGCCTGAGTCCAGAAATACTTCCAGGCGCTGCCACCCTGGAGAAATTTTTAATTGGCATCCAGCCGATCTTGGCTGGGTTAAGTGCTACTTCTTGATGCTTTTCCACTCGACCATGGTAACCCTGGAGAAAATTTTTAAGAATTCAAAACTTAATGCCAAACATCCAGGCGCTTCATCTAGCCAATCTTGGCGTGAAAGGTGCTACTTCTTGGACTCTTTTCCACTCAACCCCTGCCACCCTGGAGAAATTTTTTAATTTTCAAGCGAAAGTCCAAACGTCCAGGCGCTTCATCCAGCCGATCTTGGCTGGGTTAAGTGCTACTTCTTGGGCGCTTTTCCACTCGACCATGGTAACCCTGGAGAAAATTTTTAAGAATTCAAAACTTAATGCCAAACATCCAGGCGCTTCATCTAGCCAATCTTGGCCGTGAAAGGTGCTACTTCTTGGACTCTTTTCCACTCAACCCCTGCCACCCTGGAGAAAATTTTTAATTTTCAAGCGAAAGTCCAAACGTCCAGGCGCTTCATCCAGCCGATCTTGGCTGGGTTAAGTGCTACTTCTTGGATGCTTTTCCACTCGACCATGGTAACCCTGGAGAAAATTTTTAAGAATTCAAAACTTAATGCCAAACATCCAGGCGCTTCATCTAGCCAATCTTGGCCGTGAAAGGTGCTACTTCTTGGACTCTTTTCCACTCAACCCCTGCCACCCTGGAGAAATTTTTAATTTTCAAAGCCTGAGTCCAAACGTCCAGGCGCTTCATCCAGCCGATCTTGGCTGGGTTAAGTGCTACTTCTTGGGACGCTTTTCCACTCGACCATGGTAACCCTGGAGAAAATTTTTTAGAATTCAAACTTAATGCCAAACATCCAGGCGCTTCATCTAGCCAATCTTGGCCGTGAAAGGTGCTACTTCTTGGACTCTTTTCCACTCAACCCCTGCCACCCTTGAAAGAGTCCAAGTCCAGGCGCTTCATCCAGCCGATCTTGGCTGGGTTAAGTGCTACTTCTTCACTTTTCCACTCGACCATGGTAACCCTGGAGAAAATTTTTAAGAATTCAAAACTTAATGCCAAACATCCAGGCGCTTCATCTAGCCAATCTTGGCGTGAAAGGTGCTACTTCTTGGACTCTTTTCCACTCAACCCCTGCCACCCTGGAGAAATTTTTAATTTTCAAACCTGAGTCCAGATACGTCCAGGCTCTTCATCCAGCCGATCTTGGCTGGGTTAAGTGCTACTTCTTGGATGCTTTTCCACTCGACCATGGTAACCCTGGAGAAAAATTTTAAGAATTCAAAACTTAATGCCAAACATCCAGGCGCTTCATCTAGCCAATCTTGGCCGTGAAAGGTGCTACTTCTTGGACTCTTTTCCATTCAACCCCTGCCACCCTGGAGAAATTTTTAATTTTCAAAGCGAAAGTCCAAACGTCCAGGCGCTTCATCCAGCCGATCTTGGCTGGGTTAAGTGCTACTTCTTCTTGGGCGCTTTTCCACTCGACCATGGTAACCCTGGAGAAAATTTTTAAGAATTCAAAACTTAATGCCAAACATCCAGGCGCTTCATCTAGCCAATCTTGGCCGTGAAAGGTGCTACTTCTTGGACTCTTTTCCACTCAACCCCTGCCACCCTGGAGGAAATTTTTTCATTTTTAAACCTGAGTCCAGATACCTAGGCTCTTCATCCAGGCGATCTTGGCTGGGTTAAGTGCTACTTCTTGGATGCTTTTCCTCTCGACCATGGTAACCCTGGAGAAAATTTTTAAGAATTCAAAACTTAATGCCAAACATCCAGGCGCTTCATCTAGCCAATCTTGGCGTGAAAGGTGCTACTTCTTGGACTCTTTTCCACTCAACCCCTGCCACCCTGGAGAAATTTTTTAATTTTCAAAGCGAAAGTCCAAACTTCCAGGCGCTTCATCCAGCCGATCTTGGCTGGGTTAAGTGCTACTTCTTGGACGCCTTTCCACTCGACCATGGTAACCCTGGAGAAAATTTTTAAGAATTCAAAACTTAATGCCAAACATCCAGGCGCTTCATCTAGCCAATCTTGGCCGTGAAAGGTGCTACTTCTTGGACTCTTTTCCACTCAACCCCTGCCACCCTGGAGAAATTTTTTTAATTTTCAAAGCGAAAGTCAAACGTCCAGGCGCTTCATCCAGCCGATCTTGGCTGGGTTAAGTGTTACTCTTTGGACGCTTTTCCACTCGACCATGGTAACCCTGGAGAAAATTTTTAAGAATTCAAAACTTAATGCCAAACATCCAGGCGCTTCATCTAGCCAATCTTGGCCGTGAAAGGTGCTACTTCTTGGACTCTTTTCCACTCAACCCCTGCCACCCTGGAGAAATTTTTTTAATTTTCAAGCGAAAGTCCAAACGTCCAGGCGCTTCATCCAGCCGATCTTGGCTGGGTTAAGTGCTACTTCTTGGACGCTTTTCCACTCGACCATGGTAACCCTGGAGAAAATTTTTAAGAATTCAAAACTTAATGCCAAACATCCAGGCGCTTCATCTAGCCAATCTTGGCCGTGAAAGGTGCTACTTCTTGGACTCTTTTCCCTCAACCCCTGCCACCCTGGAGAAATTTTTTTAATTTTCAAACGAAAGTCCAAATACCTAGGCTCTTCATCCAGCCGATCTTGGCTGGGTTAAGTGCTACTTCTTGGATGCTTTTCCACTCGACCATGGTAACCCTGGAGAAAATTTTTAAGAATTCAAAACTTAATGCCAAACATCCAGGCGCTTCATCTAGCCAATCTTGGCGTGAAAGGTGCTACTTCTTGGACTCTTTTCCACTCAACCCCTGCCACCCTGGAGAAATTTTTAATTTTCAAGCGAAAGTCTAAACGTCCAGGCGCTTCATCCAGCCGATCTTGGCTGGGTTAAGTGCTACTTCTTGGATGCTTTTCCACTCGACCATGGTAACCCTGGAGAAAATTTTTAAGAATTCAAAACTTAATGCCAAACATCCAGCGCTTCATCTAGCCAATCTTGGCCGTGAAAGGTGCTACTTCTTGGACTCTTTTCCACTCAACCCCTGCCACCCTGGAGAAAATTTTTAATTTTCAAAGCCTGAAAGTCCAAACGTCCAGGCGCTTCATCCAGCCGATCTTGGCTGGGTTAAGTGCTACTTCTTGGATGCTTTTCCACTCGACCATGGTAACCCTGGAGAAAATTTTTAAGAATTCAAAACTTAATGCCAAACATCCAGGCGCTTCATCTAGCCAATCTTGGCCGTGAAAGGTGCTACTTCTTGGACTCTTTTCCACTCAACCCCTGCCACCCTGGAGAAATTTTTTAATTTTCAAAACGAAAGTCCAGATACCCAGGCGCTTCATCCAGCCGATCTTGGCTGGGTTAAGTGCTACTTCTTGGATGCTTTTCCACTCGACCATGGTAACCCTGGAGAAAATTTTTAAGAATTCAAAACTTAATGCCAAACATCCAGGCGCTTCATCTAGCCAATCTTGGCCGTGAAAGGTGCTACTTCTTGGACTCTTTTCCACTCAACCCCTGCCACCCTGGAGAAATTTTTAATTTTCAAACCGAAAGTCCAATACCTCCAGGCGCTTCATCCAGCCGATCTTGGCTGGGTTAAGTGCTACTTCTTGGATGCTTTTCCACTCGACCATGGTAACCCTGGAGAAAATTTTTAAGAATTCAAAACTTAATGCCAAACATCCAGGCGCTTCATCTAGCCAATCTTGGCGTGAAAGGTGCTACTTCTTGGACTCTTTTCCACTCAACCCCTGCCACCCTGGAGAAATTTTTTAATTTTCAAACCTGAGTCCAAGATACCAGGCTCTTCATCCAGCCGATCTTGGCTGGGTTAAGTGCTACTTCTTGGATGCTTTTCCACTCGACCATGGTAACCCTGGAGAAAATTTTTAAGAATTCAAAACTTAATGCCAAACATCCAGGCGCTTCATCTAGCCAATCTTGGCGTGAAAGGTGCTACTTCTTGGACTCTTTTCCACTTCAACCCCTGCCACCCTGGAGAAATTTTTTAATTTTCATAGCAAAAGTCCAAGCGTCCAGGCGCTTCATCCAGCCGATCTTGGCTGGGTTAAGTGCTACTTCTTGGGCGCTTTTCCACTCGACCATGGTAACCCTGGAGAAAATTTTTAAGAATTCAAAACTTAATGCCAAACATCCAGGCGCTTCATCTAGCCAATCTTGGCGTGAAAGGTGCTACTTCTTGGACTCTTTTCCACTCAACCCCTGCCACCCTGGAGAAATTTTTAATTTTCAAACCAAAAGTCCAGACGTCTAGGCTCTTCATCCAGCCGATCTTGGCTGGGTTAAGTGCTACTTCTTGGACGCTTTTCCACTCGACCATGGTAACCCTGGAGAAAATTTTTAAGAATTCAAAACTTAATGCCAAACATCCAGGCGCTTCATCTAGCCAATCTTGGCCGTGAAAGGTGCTACTTCTTGGACTCTTTTCCACTCAACCCCTGCCACCCTGGAGAAATTTTTAATTTTCAAACCGAAAGTCCAAGATACCTAGGCGCTTCATCCAGCCGATCTTGGCTGGGTTAAGTGCTACTTCTTGGATGCTTTTCCACTCGACCATGGTAACCCTGGAGAAAATTTTAAGAATTCAAAACTTAATGCCAAACATCCAGGCGCTTCATCTAGCCAATCTTGGCGTGAAAGGTGCTACTTCTTGGACTCTTTTCCACTCAACCCCTGCCACCCTGGAGAAATTTTTTAATTTTCAAGCGAAAGTCATCATTCAGCCGATCTTGGCTGGGTTAAGTGCTACTTCTTGGATGCTTTTCCACTCGACCATGGTAACCCTGAGAAAATTTTTAAGAATTCAAAACTTAATGCCAAACATCCAGGCGCTTCATCTAGCCAATCTTGGCCGTGAAAGGTGCTACTTCTTGGACTCTTTTCCACTCAACCCCTGCCACCCTGGAGAGAAATTTTTAATTTTCAAACCTGAGTCCAGATACCTAGGCTCTTCATCCAGCGATCTTGGCTGGGTTAAGTGCTACTTCTTGGACGCTTTTCCACTCGACCATGGTAACCCTGGAGAAAATTTTTAAGAATTCAAAACTTAATGCCAAACATCCAGGCGCTTCATCTAGCCAATCTTGGCGTGAAAGGTGCTACTTCTTGGACTCTTTTCCACTCAACCCCTGCCACCCTGGAAGAAATTTTTTAATTTTCAAAGCAAAAGTCCAAACGTCCAGGCGCTTCATCCAGCCGATCTTGGCTGGGTTAAGTGCTACTTCTTGGATGCTTTTCCACTCGACCATGGTAACCCTGGAGAAAATTTTTAAGAATTCAAAACTTAATGCCAAACATCCAGGCGCTTCATCTAGCCAATCTTGGCCGTGAAAGGTGCTACTTCTTGGACTCTTTTCCACTCAACCCCTGCCACCCTGGAGAATTTTTTTAATTTTCAAACCTGAGTCCAGATACCTAGGCTCTTCATCCAGCCGATCTTGGCTGGGTTAAGTGCTACTTCTTGGATGCTTTTCCACTCGACCATGGTAACCCTGGAGAAAAATTTTAAGAATTCAAAACTTAATGCCAAACATCCAGGCGCTTCATCTAGCCAATCTTGGCCGTGAAAGGTGCTACTTCTTGGACTCTTTTCCACTCAACCCCTGCCACCCTGGAGGAAATTTTTTAATTTTCAAAGCGAAAGTCTAAACTTCCAGGCGCTTCATCCAGCCGATCTTGGCTGGGTTAAGTGCTACTTCTTGGACGCTTTTCCACTCGACCATGGTAACCCTGGAGAAAATTTTTAAGAATTCAAAACTTAATGCCAAACATCCAGGCGCTTCATCTAGCCAATCTTGGCCGTGAAAGGTGCTACTTCTTGGACTCTTTCCACTCAACCCCTGCCACCCTGGAGAAATTTTTAATTTTTCAAGCGAAAGTCTAAAATATCCAGGCGCTTCATCCAGCCGATCTTGGCTGGGTTAAGTGCTACTTCTTGGACGCTTTTCCACTCGACCATGGTAACCCTGGAGAAAATTTTTAAGAATTCAAAACTTAATGCCAAACATCCAGGCGCTTCATCTAGCCAATCTTGGCCGTGAAAGGTGCTACTTCTTGGACTCTTTTCCACTCAACCCCTGCCACCCTGGAGAAATTTTTTAATTTTCAAGCGAAAGTCCAAACGTCCAGGCGCTTCATCCAGCCGATCTTGGCTGGGTTAAGTGCTACTTCTTGGACGCTTTTCCACTCGACCATGGTAACCCTGGAGAAAATTTTTAGAATTCAAAACTTAATGCCAAACATCCAGGCGCTTCATCTAGCCAATCTTGGCCGTGAAAGGTGCTACTTCTTGGACTCTTTTCCACTCAACCCCTGCCACCCTGGAGAAATTTTTTAATTTTCAAACCTGAGTCCAGACGTCCAGGCTCTTCATCCAGCCGATCTTGGCTGGGTTAAGTGCTACTTCTTGGATGCTTTTCCACTCGACCATGGTAACCCTGGAGAAAATTTTTAAGAATTCAAAACTTAATGCCAAACATCCAGGCTTCATCTAGCCAATCTTGGCCGTGAAAGGTGCTACTTCTTGGACTCTTTTCACTCAACCCCTGCCACCCTGGAGAGGAATTTTTTTAATTTTCAAACCAAAAGTCCAAATACCCAGGCGCTTCATCCAGCCGATCTTGGCTGGGTTAAGTGCTACTTCTTGGATGCTTTTCCACTCGACCATGGTAACCCTGAGAGAAAATTTTAAGAATTCAAAACTTAATGCCAAACATCCAGGCGCTTCATCTAGCCAATCTTGGCCGTGAAGTGCTACTTCTTGGACTCTTTTCCCTCAACCCCTGCCACCCTGGAGAAATTTTTTAATTTTCAAAGCGAAAGTCTAAACTTCCAGGCGCTTAGATAACAGTGAGCTCACAGATTAGAGGTTTTATAGGCAAAGTATACATTCCAAGGTCGCTCAAATTCATCTCGAACCAATTGAAATAGTCCAAAGTCACGCCACCCATCTGTGCTTACAGTGTCTGATTGTTCTCCAGTTTATCTCCGTACCTAGCACAGATAGGGCATCCTGTACTCCCATGAGGTTGTTTAACATGGGTTTAACCTCTGTCACGCACACAGTGTATGTTTCCCATAACTCTAACATTCCAGGTCACTAATGTATGTTTCTGTGTTCGTGCCTAGTACCGTGATATTACGAATATATATGTAATCTATCTTTAAGTAAAGTTAGTTTAATAGTGAAGTTAATTCAATTCAGTGTTAAAAGTGAACAATAAACATTAAATGTAATCAATTAGAATAATTTCCATTACACTCCTCCTTTTGATCATTCTTGATCACCTGTCAAATTAGAATATAATAAAATAAAATCCTTAACGATAACATCAAGTGTGTAAATTCACATGGATTCAGAACACACCATCACACAATAAGGGTTTGAAAAACATAATAAACATCTTTAACATGTGATTAACTGGAGATTACATAAAACTCAATCTGAGGAAATCATCGCTTGACTATATATATATATATCGATATAGAATCGGGGTGAACGGGTATCTAGTGTTCCACCACGGAGCGTCTGATCCATAGAGCCCTTGCTCTTCTATGGTGATGGGAAAAATCCTTTTCTTCTCGGCATCCGTTGGCCTGTACTGACATCAGCTCACTCCCACACAGTGATGTTGCTGCGTGTTCAGCTCCCATACACCACTGTGTGTTCGTTTACCTTTGTCAGTCAGACGTCCCCCTTGGCACGGGGCAGCGGGTCAATCAC
Source organism: Puntigrus tetrazona (assembly GCF_018831695.1). Classification (NCBI taxonomy): domain Eukaryota; kingdom Metazoa; phylum Chordata; class Actinopteri; order Cypriniformes; family Cyprinidae; genus Puntigrus; species Puntigrus tetrazona. Next base: position 148,730 of record NW_025048746.1, on the reverse strand, counting down.
TGTTTATTGGGCTGCGTCTCCCTCTGGTGGTGCTGGGACCTTTTGCAGTGGCTGGCGTGTATCCACGTAGCCCTCTCAGCCACCTTAACCGCAGTGTGCGTTATCAGCAGGACCTGGAGCGGGCCGTTCCACCTCCTTGATTTCCAATGTTTCCTTCTGAAATCCTTGAGCCACCACAAAATCACCAGGTCTGATGTCATGCAGAAATCCTTCTGCTGGTTTAGGTAGAGCGTCCTTGACCTGTTGAGAGATCTGAGAGAGAGTCGAAGACAGATTTTTACAATAGTTCAACATGTCATCTTCACACAGAGCAGTAGAGGGCAATGGTCGGGGTTCGGTCCCACTCCAAGCGATGGAGGCCTGCCAAACAAGATTTCAAATGGGCTGAGATTAGACTTTGCTCTTTTTCTCATTCTCATATACATCAACACAATGGGAAGTGCTTTGACCCAAGACAGACCTGTTTGCTCACAACACTTTGCCAGTTTATTTTTCAAAATTCCATTTTCTCTTTCAACACTACCCCGGACGCTGGATGATAGGAGGTATGTTTACGTATGTCAATTCCCAAGAATTTCCCAACCTGATCGATTGCCTCATTAGCAAAAGGTGTGCCATTATCACTACTAATCTTTTTTGGTATTCCCCATCTTGGGACGATCTCAGACACTAGTGCCTTTGCAACAGCCCCAGCATTTTGCTTAGATGTGGGGAAGACTTCCACCCATTTTGAGAACATATCAGCAAAACAAGGCAGAATTTCTTACCTTCACATGGTGTCAGTTCAATGAAATCGAACATTATGTGATCAAAAGGTTGACTTGGTGGTGGATGTGCTGCCAAAGGGACCTGTTGTCCTCTTCCTACATTATTTGTGGCACAGATCATACAAGATTGACAATATTTGTCTGCAAAGGAAGTAAATCCTTTTGTAAACCAATATTGATTGATCATGTCAAACATTCCCATTTTGCTTATGTGATCTAACCCGTGCACTAATTTGGCATAGTGTGGGAAAAAGTGTTTTGGCAAACAAGGTTTGTCTTGGTGCTCAGCCAAACGTTGTCTTTCAGCTTGCACTCGGCCTTCACCCATTGTTTTTCTCTTCTGGTGTTGCGAAACCCTGCATAGCTGCAAAGAGAACTAGAAGGGAAGGTTAGTTCGTCATCGTTAACAGTTACACATGTAAGAGAAGGTTCTGTTCCTTTGTTGCGTTCTTCTGGCGATATCAGCAGCGTTTGTTTCCTAATGATACAAAATCGTTAAACTTGGAATGCGCGACGCACTTGCAAATAGCAATCGACCTTGGAAGCAAAATCGCTTCTAACAAGGCTGCTATTTTATCATGATTTTGGATGGGTTTTCCATCGGATTTTAGAAATTTCCTACATCGCCATAGAGCGAAAAATCATGACAGGTCGAAAAAGCATAACGAGAATCTGTGTAGATGGTGACTGTTTTTCCTTCTGCGATTTTACAGGCTTCTGTTAATGCTACTAATTCGGCGCTTGCGCAGCAGTAATCTTGCGGGAGCGCTCCGCTTACTAATGTCGCATGCGCTGGTGGTTACTGCGTAACCTACTCTGTTTTTACCGGTTTCTGGGTCTCAGACGCTGAACCATCAACAAACAAAACCAAATCTGCATTGTCAAGGGGTTTCTTTTAAATCTGGTCGCGGTGTGCACACCTGTTCCAATGCGCGATACAATTATGTTCCTCGCCATCCTGCTCGGTGGGAGCAGTGTGGCAGGATTCAACACTGTACACCGTTTTACTGTGATGTTTGGCATTTCCAATAGAATGGTATTATATCTGAGCCATCTGGCTGTTGACAAATGAGATGTTTTCTGTTCCAACAGGATCATAGAGACAGCGTGTGGCACTAGTAATGTTACATCAGAATATCCCACAATTTCCCTTGAAGCTAAAATAGCTTTTTCTGCTGCTGCTACAGCTCTCAGACAATTTGGTAGACCTGCTGCCACAGGGTCGAGTTTACTTGAAAAATATGCCACGGTCTCAGCTTTCCCCGTGATCCTGTAACAGAACAGAAGACATGAAACCATTTTTCTCATCAACTGTTTGTACAAAATTTCTCTCAGGGTCCGGAAGTCCCAGACTTGGGGATGTCTGTAACAACATTTTCAACCTTTCAAATGCTTTCTCTGCTTCAGGAGTCCAGGTCAGTTTGTCATGTGGCTGCAACCTTTTCCGTGAGCCAAAGCGCTCAAAGGTGACTCTTCAATGGCATAGTTGGGAATAAATGTTCTACAATATGAACACATTCCCAAAAATGACATGAGCTGTTTTGTCAGAGGCTTTGGAATCTTTTGAATTGCCTCTATTCTCTTTTGTGTTAGAGATTTTCCTGCTTGTTGATAATGTGACCTAGAAACGTCACCTCCCTTTTTGCAAACTGCAACTTTGACAAACTGACCTTGTGGCCTTCAACAGCCAAATGTTTCAACAGCTTTACAGTGTCCTGTGTACAAGTTTCTTCATCTCTGGCTGTTATTAAGAGATCATCGACATATTGAATTAAAGCTGACCCTGGTGCCAATTGTAATGTTTCCAAACTTCTCTTCAGTGCCTCGCTTGAACAATACAGGCGAATTTTGAATCCTTGACAAAGTCGAGTAAAAGTGTAAGGTTTGCCATTAAAATTGAAAGCAAACCAAAATTGGCTGTCTTTATGAACCGGCACAGAAAAGAAAGCATTGGAAAGATCAACAACCGAAAACCATTCAGCATCACCTGGTATTTGTGATAGGAGTGTGTACGGGTTGGGAACAATAGGAGCCTGTGTCTGAACTGCATCATTTACAGCCTGCAAGTCTTGCACAAACCTCCACTCAACTGGCTGGTCTGCGTCTCTTATCTTTTTGACAGGAAAAATGGGTGTACGCACAGGAGAGTTCTCACATTCCACAATCACTCCAGCCTTTTTCAATGCTTCAAAAACTGGTTTGATTCCCTCAATAGCTTCCTTTTTCAAAGGATATTGAGGTTTGCATGGTCTGTAATCAGATTTTGGAATAATTTGAATAGGGTCACAATTCTTGATCAACCCCACGTCATATTTAGAAGAAGCCCAAACAGTCTTTGGAACTTCCTTGAGAGCTGGAATGCTTTCCATTTCAGTTTCTGTAAGGAAGCAGTGATTGGGTAATGCACTTTCACTCACATGAACTGTGCGTTCAGCCATCGCAGCAGGCTCAGTCAAATTCGTTCGATATGCAGACAGAGTTGGATTATATTCAACATTTTTCTCAGCAGATCCGCAACCAATTTTTCATGAAAGATACACGTCTTTACAAAGGGACCAATGTCTTCCCAACGATTGTCGCTCCCTTTCGACAACGACACATGGGAAAAGAATCCACAACATCAAAAAACACCTGCTGTTCATCGGTTAATGCAACAGCAGCAGCACATTTATTTTCTGTCCAAATTAGCCAATTCAATTGCAATATCTCAATACGTGAAACCATTTCTGTTCAAACAACTCGTCTCTAGCCAGAGACACATGTGCTGAGCAATGTAAGTCTGAGAATGGCATAAAATCAGAATCAGAGCGAAACTCTGTCTTTAGCGCCATTGACAAGACTTTCGCATAATTCATCATCTTGCAATTTCCATTGATAAACGTATAGTGGTGTATGTTGGATTGCAGTCAGAGTTTGAATTTGGCACTGAACTGCTTTCACACCTTCTGGACCAGATATTAGAGAAATACCCAGTTTGCACAACAAATCTCTCCCAGCAGATTTTTGGACAGTGCTGTGAGAGGAGGAAGCTGTGTCTGAAACTTGCACCATTCTCATCTTTACACCTCAGAGGGACTGTATAATTCTCTTTAACAGTATGACCAGATGCAGAAATCGTCCATGCAAAATTTCCACTCAATTTGGGGACAGAGGCAAACTCATTTATCCTTAATACTGAACTCGTGGCCCCCGTATCAGCTAAAAACACCCTTTCAACTCTGTCTATCCATAAGCTAACCTCTGGCATTTGTTGATATGCTAAGTCATTCAAATGAGTATATGTGCCTAATTCTCTTTGTCTGAAAGATTTCTCATTTTCTAATTTAGCAATGCAATCGTGTATGACAGCAAGCATTTCTTCATTGCAATTCGCAGCAAGCATTTCTTCATTGCAATTCGCAGTGTCAGATGTGGGTGTGTGTGTGTCAAACTTATCTGTTACTGAAGTGTGGTCTTGCGAGACTTTGCTCTCAACTCCCCCTCCTCTCTCGCACTCTGCCGTCAATCTGCTTTCGGGTTTAGACTTTGCCGCAGCAGCCGCCGTGTGTCTATTCAAAAGCGGGCACTCATTTTCCAATGTCCGGGCTTTTTGCAATAAAAACAAACATCCGGATCAACTTGAGACAGTCTTTGCCCTCTTCCTCTCCCCGCCCTCGGCCTCGATAATTCGCTCCTCTGTACATTGTCAGGTTTGGCAGCTGGAGCTCCTTTTCAGCCTTTTTCGCACTTTTCTCCGCCAACATCTTTTCAGCATGTGCGCATGTTTTGAATCCTCTCCAGTTTCTCGTCTTCCCACTCGATGCAGGTTTGCTTGGCGATAGTCGTTATTTCGAGTTTCAGTCCACTCAGGAAGCGGCTGCGTAAATGAGCTTCCCACATCTTTGGAATTTCCCCTCTAATGTCCGGCTCTGGCATTCCACTATAAGTGTTGAAAGTCTCATACAGTCGCACAAAATAGTCGTCAACTGACTCGTCCCTTCTTTGTGTGCAGTAGTTGATCTTGTCGGTGTTAATCCTAGCAGGAAAAAGGGCCTTGAATCGTCCGCCCAGAGCTTTTACTGCTGACCTGTATGGCTCGTTCTCAGCGTGTCCCCACTCTGCTTGAACTCTCCGCGTGTCCACCTGGGGGAAATCTGGTGGATCTTGTGCCAGTCCGCCGGCCCCATCTTGATCATCAGCAGGCGTTTGAGTTCGAGCATCGTTGGGCTGAATTCTTGACAGAACGCATCCAGTTCCACTACAAACTTTTCTCCCGAGTCTCTGGGGTTTGGCAGATTTGTCATAACCTGCCTCAAGTCTGTCTCAGTCCATGGTCGAAAAACCATTGTGGTTCCTTGTGGGCCAGCCACCTGAATCATAGGGGAAAGATGTCGCGTTTCCTCACCGTCGTTCTCATCCACGCAGTCGGTTCTAGTGCCAGTCTTTCAAGCGATCTGGATCTGGTTCTCGTGCGATCGCGGAGTATCTCATCTTTCGAACTCCGTCGCTGGATGTAGAAGGCTGAGATGGTGCAGGTGCCCGTTGGGCGGTAAGAGGGGCGGGCAACTGTCCTCCTTTCCATAAGCCTCACGGGTGTCGTCGCAGCAGGGTAGTAAGACGGCGGTTGTGGTGGTGGCGATTGCGGTGGTGGTGCCAGCGGCTGGGGCATTTGTTGGTGGGGTAAGGCCAGGAGTCAAGATCAAAGTCCACCCATGGCGCACTGGTTTTCTAGAGAGGGATAGAGAGAAGAAGATTTCTGAGCAGTATACTCTGTTCCTTTAACTTTCTTTGTTTCTGACTCTACATTTTTATGAGGCAGTTCTTTCAGGGCTCGCCGTTTTTCTCGGCGTTCTGCCTCTTCTAGCCAATAGTTCAGATATTGTCTATGTTTCTGAAACAGATCTTTTGTTTGTTTTTCAACTTTTTCTCATCCTAAGTTTACTTTCACACTTTTCCAAACTTTCCTTCACCCTGTTTAGAGTCGTCACACTAAACGTGCCCCTTTTTGGAAAATCATGATCTTCGATCCAAATCGGTATCACTTCCATAATTCTCTGTCCATATTTCTTTCTCATGTCAACATAAATTGGGCTGTTCAAATCATCTAGATCGATTTCAGGTTTGACATTACTAGACCCCATACTTGCAATCCGAGACTTTACCTGTACCTGGGACGCGTCCTCTTTCCTCACACTCAGTCGTCACTGCCGTGTGGCTCTGCACTAACCCGCGCAGAGTCTTCTTACTCCTGTACTTACTCGTACAGAGTCCCTTACGCCCTTTTTTTGTCTTGCTTACTCGCAGACAATACCCTTTTTCACTAACCCGTGAAACCTATAGGGCGGCTCGGCCATGCGTTCGTGAATCTAGGAATATCAAACCACTCGTTGTTTTTGTCAGACCAAGATGAAAGAAAATTAATTTATTTATATATATATATACCCGTTAATAATTTTTTTTTTTTTTTTTTTTTTTTTAAGACAAAGACAAACTCGTGTCTCAAAATCAGTCTCACCGTTTTCAGCACGCAGCGTTTTCCTGGTTCTTTTAAGGAATCCATCAGTGACGGTCCACTGGGCCTCAGGCGTCAGTTCCTCTTTCCTGAAACCGTTTAGGGGTACAGGGCTAAGACCCTTTGTGGGCTTAGGGTGATCAGCCTACCAACGCCTTTCAAGTCCCGGACGATCAGCTGTCGGATCCCATGCTCGTCGCCAAGATTGTCGTGGAATTTTCAACTCAGAATTATGTGAAGACTGAAAAATAAAAGTCCAGCAAATTTGTCTTTGTCTTACTTTATTTCTCTGCACAGAGAATGAAATGATCTAGTTTACACACAGTGAAGTCTGTGAGCAAAGAGATAACAGTGAGCTCACAGATTAGAGGTTTTATAGGCAAAAGTATACATTCCAAGGTCGCTCAAATTCATCTCAACCAATTGAAATAGTCCAAAGTCACGCCACCCATCTGTGCTTACAGTGTCTGATTGTTCTCCAGTTTATCTCCGTACCTAGCACAGATAGGGCATCCTGTACTCCCATGAGGTTGTTTAACATGGGTTTAACCTCTGTCACGCACACAGTGTATGTTTCCCATAACTCTAACATTCCAGGTCACTAATGTATGTTTCTGTGTTCGTACCTAGTACCGTGATGTTACGAATATATATGTAATCTATCTTTAAGTAAAGTTAGTTTAATAGTGAAGTTAATTCAATTCAGTGTTAAAAGTGAACAATAAACATTAAATGTAATCAATTAGAATAATTTCCATTACATTCTTGGACGCTTTCCACTCAACCATGGTAACCCTGAAGAAAATTTTTAAGAATTCAAAACTTAATGCCAAACATCCAGGCTTCATCTAGCCAATCTTGGCCGTGAAAGGTGCTACTTCTTGGACTCTTTTCATTCAACCCCTGCCACCCTGGAGAAATTTTTTTAATTTTCAAAGCAAAAGTCCAAACGTCCAGGCGCTTCATCCAGCTGATCTTGGCTGGGTTAAGTGCTACTTCTTGGGCGCCTTTCCACTCGACCATGGTAACCCTGGAGAAAATTTTTAAGAATTCAAAACTTAATGCCAAACATCCAGGCGCTTCATCTAGCCAATCTTGGCGTGAAAGGTGCTACTTCTTGGACTCTTTTCCACTCAACCCCTGCCACCCTGGAGAAATTTTTAATTTTCAAACCTGAGTCAGATACCTCAGGCTCTTCATCCAGCCGATCTTGGCTGGGTTAAGTGCTACTTCTTGGATGCTTTTCCACTCGACCATGGTAACCTGGAGAAAATTTTTAGAATTCAAAACTTAATGCCAAACATCCAGGCGCTTCATCTAGCCAATCTTGGCCGTGAAAGGTGCTACTTCTTGGACTCTTTTCCTCAACCCCTGCCACCCTGGAGAAATTTTTTAATTTTCAAGCGAAAGTCCAAACCTCCAGGCGCTTCATCCAGCCGATCTTGGCTGGGTTAAGTGCTACTTCTTGGATGCTTTTCCACTCGACCATGGTAACCCTGGAGAAAATTTTTAAGAATTCAAAACTTAATGCCAAACATCCAGGCGCTTCATCTAGCCAATCTTGGCAGCGTGAAAGGTGCTACTTCTTGGACTCTTTCCCTCAACCCCTGCCACCCTGGAGAAATTTTTTTAATTTTCAAGCGAAAGTCTAAACGTCAGGCGCTTCATCCAGCCGATCTTGGCTGGGTTAAGTGCTACTTCTTGGCCGCTTTTCCACTCGACCATGGTAACCCTGAAGAAAATTTTAAGAATTCAAAACTTAATGCCAAACATCCAGGCTTCATCTAGCCAATCTTGACCGTGAAAGGTGCTACTTCTTGGACTCTTTTCCACTTAACCCCTGCCACCCTGGAGGAAATTTTTTAATTTTCAAAGCAAAAGTCCAAGCGTCCAGGCGCTTCATCCAGCCGATCTTGGCTGGGTTAAGTGCTACTTCTTGGATGCTTTTCCACTCGACCATGGTAACCCTGGAGAAAATTTTTAAGAATTCAAAACTTAATGCCAAACATCCAGGCGCTTCATCTAGCCAATCTTGGCGTGAAAGGTGCTACTTCTTGGACTCTTTTCCACTCAACCCCTGCCACCCTGGAGAAATTTTTTAATTTTCAAAGCGAAAGTCTAAACTTCCAGGCGCTTCATCCAGCCGATCTTGGCTGGGTTAAGTGCTACTTCTTGGACGCTTTTCCACTCGACCATGGTAACCCTGGAGAAAATTTTTAAGAATTCAAAACTTAATGCCAAACATCAGGGCTTCATCTAGCCAATCTTGGCGTGAAAGGTGCTACTTCTTGGACTCTTTTCCACTCAACCCCTGCCACCCTGGAGAAATTTTTTTAATTTTCAAGCGAAAGTCAAACGTCCAGGCGCTTCATCCAGCCGATCTTGGCTGGGTTAAGTGCTACTACTTCTTGGATGCTTTTCCACTCGACCATGGTAACCCTGGAGAAAAATTTTAAGAATTCAAAACTTAATGCCAAACATCCAGGCGCTTCATCTAGCCAATCTTGGCGTGAAAGGTGCTACTTCTTGGACTCTTTTCCACTCAACCCCTGCCACCCTGGAGAAATTTTTAATTTTTCAAGCGAAAGTCAAACGTCCAGGCGCTTCATCCAGCCGATCTTGGCTGGGTTAAGTGCTACTTCTTGGATGCTTTCCACTCGACCATGGTAACCCTGGAGAAAACTTTTAAGAATTCAAAACTTAATGCCAAACATCCAGGCGCTTCATCTAGCCAATCTTGGCCGTGAAAGGTGCTACTTCTTGGACTCTTTTCCACTCAACCCCTGCCACCCTGGAGGAATTTTTTTAATTTTCAAGCGAAAGTCTAAACTTCCAGGCGCTTCATCCAGCGATCTTGGCTGGGTTAAGTGCTACTTCTTGGGATGCTTTTCCACTCGACCATGGTAACCCTGGAGAAAAATTTTTAAGAATTCAAAACTTAATGCCAAACATCCAGGCGCTTCATCTAGCCAATCTTGGCCGTGAAAGGTGCTACTTCTTGGACTCTTTTCCACTCAACCCCTGCCACCCTGGAGGAATTTTTTTAATTTTCAAAGCGAAAGTCTAAACTTCCAGGCGCTTCATCCAGCCGATCTTGGCTGGGTTAAGTGCTACTTCTTGGATGCTTTTCCACTCGACCATGGTAACCCTGGAGAAAATTTTTAAGAATTCAAAACTTAATGCCAAACATCCAGGCGCTTCATCTAGCCAATCTTGGCGTGAAAGGTGCTACTTCTTGGACTCTTTTCCACTCAACCCCTGCCACCCTGGAGGAATTTTTTTAATTTTCAAAGCGAAAGTCTAAACTTCCAGGCGCTTCATCCAGCCGATCTTGGCTGGGTTAAGTGCTACTTCTTGGACGCTTTCCACTCGACCATGGTAACCCTGGAGAAAATTTTTAAGAATTCAAAACTTAATGCCAAACATCCAGGCTTCATCTAGCCAATCTTGGCGTGAAAGGTGCTACTTCTTGGACTCTTTTCCACTCAACCCCTGCCACCCTGGAGAAATTTTTTTAATTTTCAAAGCGAAAGTCTAAACTTCCAGGCGCTTCATCCAGCCGATCTTGGCTGGGTTAAGTGCTACTTCTTGGATGCTTTTCCACTCGACCATGGTAACCCTGGAGAAAAATTTTTAAGAATTCAAAACTTAATGCCAAACATCCAGGCGCTTCATCTAGCCAATCTTGGCGTGAAAGGTGCTACTTCTTGGACTCTTTTCCACTCAACCCCTGCCACCCTGGAGAAATTTTTTAATTTTCAAAGCGAAAGTCCAAACGTCCAGGCGCTTCATCCAGCCGATCTTGGCTGGGTTAAGTGCTACTTCTTTGGCGACTTTTCCACTCGACCATGGTAACCCTGGAGAAAATTTTTAAGAATTCAAAACTTAATGCCAAACATCCAGGCGCTTCATCTAGCCAATCTTGGCGTGAAAGGTGCTACTTCTTGGACTCTTTTCCACTCAACCCCTGCCACCCTGGAGAGAAATTTTTAATTTTCAAGCGAAAGTCAAACGTCCAGGCGCTTCATCCAGCCGATCTTGGCTGGGTTAAGTGCTACTTCTTGGATGCTTTTCCACTCGACCATGGTAACCCTGGAGAAAAATTTTAAGAATTCAAAACTTAATGCCAAACATCCAGGCGCTTCATCTAGCCAATCTTGGCGTGAAAGGTGCTACTTCTTGGACTCTTTTCCTCAACCCCTGCCACCCTGGAGAAATTTTTTAATTTTCAAGCGAAAGTCTAAACTTCCAGGCGCTTCATCCAGCCGATCTTGGCTGGGTTAAGTGCTACTTCTTGGGCGCTTTTCCACTCGACCATGGTAACCCTGGAGAAAAATTTTAAGAATTCAAAACTTAATGCCAAACATCCAGGCGCTTCATCTAGCCAATCTTGGCGTGAAAGGTGCTACTTCTTGGACTCTTTTCCACTCAACCCCTGCCACCCTGGAGAAATTTTTTTTTTAATTTTCAAAGCCAAAAGTCTAAACGTCCAGGCGCTTCATCCAGCCGATCTTGGCTGGGTTAAGTGCTACTTCTTGGATGCTTTTCCACTCGACCATGGTAACCCTGGAGAAAAATTTTAAGAATTCAAAACTTAATGCCAAACATCCAGGCGCTTCATCTAGCCAATCTTGGCCGTGAAAGGTGCTACTTCTTGGACTCTTTTCACTCAACCCCTGCCACCCTGGAGAAATTTTTTAATTTTCAAAGCGAAGTCTAAACGTCAGGCGCTTCATCCAGCCGATCTTGGCTGGGTTAAGTGCTACTTCTTGGATGCTTTTCCACTCGACCATGGTAACCCTGGAGAAAAATTTTAAGAATTCAAAACTTAATGCCAAACATCCAGGCGCTTCATCTAGCCAATCTTGGCCGTGAAAGGTGCTACTTCTTGGACTCTTTTCCCTCAACCCCTGCCACCCTGGAGAAATTTTTTAATTTTCAAGCGAAAGTCCAAACGTCCAGGCGCTTCATCCAGCCGATCTTGGCTGGGTTAAGTGCTACTTCTTGGATCTTTTCCACTCGACCATGGTAACCCTGGAGAAAAATTTTAAGAATTCAAAACTTAATGCCAAACATCCAGGCGCTTCATCTAGCCAATCTTGGCGTGAAAGGTGCTACTTCTTGGACTCTTTTCCACTCAACCCCTGCCACCCTGGAGAAATTTTTAATTTTCAAGCGAAAGTCTAAACTTCCAGGCGCTTCATCCAGCCGATCTTGGCTGGGTTAAGTGCTACTTCTTGGATGCTTTTCCACTCGACCATGGTAACCCTGGAGAAAATTTTTAAGAATTCAAAACTTAATGCCAAACATCCAGGCGCTTCATCTAGCCAATCTTGGCCGTGAAAGGTGCTACTTCTTGGACTCTTTTCCACTCAACCCCTGCCACCCTGGAAGAATTTTTTTAATTTTCAAAGCGAAAGTCTAAACGTCCAGGCGCTTCATCCAGCCGATCTTGGCTGGGTTAAGTGCTACTTCTTGGATGCTTTTCCACTCGACCATGGTAACCCTGGAGAAAATTTTTAAGAATTCAAAACTTAATGCCAAACATCCAGGCGCTTCATCTAGCCAATCTTGGCCGTGAAAGGTGCTACTTCTTGGACTCTTTTCCACTCAACCCCTGCCACCCTGGAGGAATTTTTAATTTTCAAAGCGAAAGTCCAAACGTCCAGGCGCTTCATCCAGCCGATCTTGGCTGGGTTAAGTGCTACTTCTTGGATGCTTTTCCACTCGACCATGGTAACCCTGGAGAAAATTTTTAAGAATTCAAAACTTAATGCCAAACATCCAGGCGCTTCATCTAGCCAATCTTGGCGTGAAAGGTGCTACTTCTTGGACTCTTTTCCACTCAACCCCTGCCACCCTGGAGAAATTTTTAATTTTCAAAGCGAAAGTCCAAACGTCCAGGCGCTTCATCCAGCCGATCTTGGCTGGGTTAAGTGCTACTTCTTGGATGCTTTTCCACTCGACCATGGTAACCCTGGAGAAAAATTTTAAGAATTCAAAACTTAATGCCAAACATCCAGCGCTTCATCTAGCCAATCTTGGCGTGAAAGGTGCTACTTCTTGGACTCTTTTCCACTCAACCCCTGCCACCCTGGAGAATTTTTTTTTAATTTTCAAAGCGAAAGTCAAACGTCCAGGCGCTTCATCCAGCCGATCTTGGCTGGGTTAAGTGCTACTTCTTGGACGCTTTTCCACTCGACCATGGTAACCCTGGAGAAAAATTTTAAGAATTCAAAACTTAATGCCAAACATCCAGGCTCTTCATCTAGCCAATCTTGGCCGTGAAGGTGCTACTTCTTGGACTCTTTTCCACTCAACCCTGCCACCCTGGAGAAATTTTTTAATTTTCAAAGCGAAAGTCAAACGTCCAGGCGCTTCATCCAGCCGATCTTGGCTGGGTTAAGTGCTACTTCTTGGAAGCTTTTCCACTCGACCATGGTAACCCTGGAGAAAAATTTTAAGAATTCAAAACTTAATGCCAAACATCCAGGCGCTTCATCTAGCCAATCTTGGCCGTGAAAGGTGCTACTTCTTGGACTCTTTTCCACTCAACCCCTGCCACCCTGGAGGAATTTTTTAATTTTCAAAGCGAAAGTCAAACGTCCAGGCGCTTCATCCAGCCGATCTTGGCTGGGTTAAGTGCTACTTCTTGGATGCTTTTCCACTCGACCATGGTAACCCTGGAGAAAATTTTTAAGAATTCAAAACTTAATGCCAAACATCCAGGCGCTTCATCTAGCCAATCTTGGCCGTGAAAGGTGCTACTTCTTGGACTCTTTTCCACTCAACCCCTGCCACCCTGGAGAAATTTTTAATTTTCAAAGCGAAAGTCCAAACGTCCAGGCGCTTCATCCAGCCGATCTTGGCTGGGTTAAGTGCTACTTCTTGGATGCTTTTCCACTCGACCATGGTAACCCTGGAAAAATTTTTAAGAATTCAAAACTTAATGCCAAACATCCAGGCGCTTCATCTAGCCAATCTTGGGCGTGAAAGGTGCTACTTCTTGGACTCTTTTCCACTCAACCCCTGCCACCCTGGAGAAAAATTTTTAATTTTCAAAGCGAAAGTCCAAACGTCCAGGCGCTTCATCCAGCCGATCTTGGCTGGGTTAAGTGCTACTTCTTGGATGCTTTTCCACTCGACCATGGTAACCCTGAGAAAAATTTTAAGAATTCAAAACTTAATGCCAAACATCCAGGCGCTTCATCTAGCCAATCTTGGCGTGAAAGGTGCTACTTCTTGGACTCTTTTCCACTCAACCCCTGCCACCCTGGAGAAATTTTTTAATTTTCAAGCGAAAGTCCAAACGTCCAGGCGCTTCATCCAGCCGATCTTGGCTGGGTTAAGTGCTACTTCTTGGGCGCTTTTCCACTCGACCATGGTAACCCTGGAGAAAATTTTTAAGAATTCAAAACTTAATGCCAAACATCCAGGCGCTTCATCTAGCCAATCTTGGCGTGAAAGGTGCTACTTCTTGGACTCTTTTCCACTCAACCCCTGCCACCCTGGAGAAATTTTTAATTTTCAAGCGAAAGTCCAAACGTCCAGGCGCTTCATCCAGCCGATCTTGGCTGGGTTAAGTGCTACTTCTTGGATGCTTTTCCACTCGACCATGGTAACCCTGGAGAAAAATTTTAAGAATTCAAAACTTAATGCCAAACATCCAGGCGCTTCATCTAGCCAATCTTGGCGTGAAAGGTGCTACTTCTTGGACTCTTTTCCACTCAACCCCTGCCACCCTGGAGAAATTTTTTAATTTTTCAAGCGAAAGTCCAAACGTCCAGGCGCTTCATCCAGCCGATCTTGGCTGGGTTAAGTGCTACTTCTTGGGCGCTTTTCCACTCGACCATGGTAACCCTGGAGAAAATTTTTAAGAATTCAAAACTTAATGCCAAACATCCAGGCGCTTCATCTAGCCAATCTTGGCGTGAAAGGTGCTACTTCTTGGACTCTTTTCCACTCAACCCCTGCCACCCTGGAGAAATTTTTTTAATTTTCAAGCGAAAGTCAAACGTCCAGGCGCTTCATCCAGCCGATCTTGGCTGGGTTAAGTGCTACTTCTTGGATGCTTTTCCACTCGACCATGGTAACCCTGGAGAAAATTTTTAAGAATTCAAAACTTAATGCCAAACATCCAGGCGCTTCATCTAGCCAATCTTGGGCGTGAAAGGTGCTACTTCTTGGACTCTTTTCCACTCAACCCCTGCCACCCTGGAGAAATTTTTTAATTTTCAAAGCGAAAGTCTAAACGTCCAGGCGCTTCATCCAGCCGATCTTGGCTGGGTTAAGTGCTACTTCTTGGGCGCTTTTCCACTCGACCATGGTAACCCTGGAGAAAATTTTTAAGAATTCAAAACTTAATGCCAAACATCCAGGCGCTTCATCTAGCCAATCTTGGCGTGAAAGTGCTACTTCTTGGACTCTTTTCCACTCAACCCCTGCCACCCTGGAGAAATTTTTTAATTTTCAAGCGAAAGTCCAAACGTCCAGGCGCTTCATCCAGCCGATCTTGGCTGGGTTAAGTGCTACTTCTTGGATGCTTTTCCACTCGACCATGGTAACCCTGGAGAAAAATTTTAAGAATTCAAAACTTAATGCCAAACATCCAGGCGCTTCATCTAGCCAATCTTGGCGTGAAAGGTGCTACTTCTTGGACTCTTTTCCACTCAACCCCTGCCACCCTGGAGAAATTTTTAATTTTTCAAGCGAAAGTCTAAACGTCCAGGCGCTTCATCCAGCCGATCTTGGCTGGGTTAAGTGCTGCTACTTCTTGGATGCTTTTCCACTCGACCATGGTAACCCTGGAGAAAAATTTTAAGAATTCAAAACTTAATGCCAAACATCCAGGCGCTTCATCTAGCCAATCTTGGCGTGAAAGGTGCTACTTCTTGGACTCTTTTCCCTCAACCCCTGCCACCCTGGAGAAATTTTTAATTTTCAAAGCGAAAAGTCAAACGTCAGGCGCTTCATCCAGCCGATCTTGGCTGGGTTAAGTGCTACTTCTTGGAGCTTTTCCACTCGACCATGGTAACCCTGGAGAAAATTTTAAGAATTCAAAACTTAATGCCAAACATCCAGGCGCTTCATCTAGCCAATCTTGGCGTGAAAGGTGCTACTTCTTGGACTCTTTTCCACTCAACCCCTGCCACCCTGGAGAAATTTTTTAATTTTCAAGCGAAAGTCCAAACGTCCAGGCGCTTCATCCAGCCGATCTTGGCTGGGTTAAGTGCTACTTCTTGGATGCTTTTCCACTCGACCATGGTAACCCTGGAGAAAATTTTAAGAATTCAAAACTTAATGCCAAACATCCAGCGCTTCATCTAGCCAATCTTGGCGTGAAAGGTGCTACTTCTTGGACTCTTTTCCCTCAACCCCTGCCACCCTGGAGAAATTTTTAATTTTCAAGCGAAAGTCCAAACCAGGCGCTTCATCTTCATCCAGCCGATCTTGGCTGGGTTAAGTGCTACTTCTTGAGATGCTTTTCCACTCGACCATGGTAACCCTGGAGAAAAATTTTAAGAATTCAAAACTTAATGCCAAACATCCAGCGCTTCATCTAGCCAATCTTGGCGTGAAAGGTGCTACTTCTTGGACTCTTTTCCTCAACCCCTGCCACCCTGGAGAAATTTTTTTAATTTTCAAAGCGAAAGTCAAACGTCCAGGCGCTTCATCCAGCCGATCTTGGCTGGGTTAAGTGCTACTTCTTGGGATGCTTTTCCACTCGACCATGGTAACCCTGGAGAAAAATTTTAAGAATTCAAAACTTAATGCCAAACATCCAGGCGCTTCATCTAGCCAATCTTGGCGTGAAAGGTGCTACTTCTTGGACTCTTTTCCACTCAACCCCTGCCACCCTGGAGAAATTTTTAATTTTCAAGCGAAAGTCCAAACGTCCAGGCGCTTCATCCAGCCGATCTTGGCTGGGTTAAGTGCTTACTTCTTGGATGCTTTTCCACTCGACCATGGTAACCCTGGAGAAAATTTTAAGAATTCAAAACTTAATGCCAAACATCCAGGCGCTTCATCTAGCCAATCTTGGCGTGAAAGGTGCTACTTCTTGGACTCTTTTCCACTCAACCCCTGCCACCCTGGAGAAATTTTTAATTTTCAAGCGAAAGTCTAAACGTCCAGGCGCTTCATCCAGCCGATCTTGGCTGGGTTAAAGTGCTACTTCTTGGATGCTTTTCCACTCGACCATGGTAACCCTGGAGAAAAATTTTAGAATTCAAAACTTAATGCCAAACATCCAGCGCTTCATCTAGCCAATCTTGGCGTGAAAGGTGCTACTTCTTGGACTCTTTTCCACTCAACCCCTGCCACCCTGGAGAAATTTTTAATTTTCAAAGCGAAAGTCCAAACGTCCAGGCGCTTCATCCAGCCGATCTTGGCTGGGTTAAGTGCTACTTCTTGGATGCTTTTCCACTCGACCATGGTAACCCTGGAGAAAAATTTTAAGAATTCAAAACTTAATGCCAAACATCCAGGCGCTTCATCTAGCCAATCTTGGCGTGAAAGGTGCTACTTCTTGGACTCTTTTCCACTCAACCCCTGCCACCCTGGAGAAATTTTTTTAATTTTCAAGCGAAAGTCTAAACTTCCAGGCGCTTCATCCAGCCGATCTTGGCTGGGTTAAGTGCTACTTCTTGGGCGCTTTTCCACTCGACCATGGTAACCCTGGAGAAAATTTTTAGAATTCAAAACTTAATGCCAAACATCCAGCGCTTCATCTAGCCAATCTTGGCGTGAAAGGTGCTACTTCTTGGACTCTTTTCCACTCAACCCCTGCCACCCTGGAGAAATTTTTTAATTTTCAAAGCGAAAGTCCAAACGTCCAGGCGCTTCATCCAGCCGATCTTGGCTGGGTTAAGTGCTGCTACTTCTTGGATGCTTTTCCACTCGACCATGGTAACCCTGGAGAAAATTTTAAGAATTCAAAACTTAATGCCAAACATCCAGGCGCTTCATCTAGCCAATCTTGGCCGTGAAAGGTGCTACTTCTTGGACTCTTTTCCACTCACCCCTGCCACCCTGGAGAAATTTTTTTAATTTTCAAGCGAAAGTCAAACGTCCAGGCGCTTCATCCAGCCGATCTTGGCTGGGTTAAGTGCTACTTCTTGGACGCTTTTCCACTCGACCATGGTAACCCTGGAGAGAAAATTTTTAAGAATTCAAAACTTAATGCCAAACATCCAGCGCTTCATCTAGCCAATCTTGGCGTGAAAGGTGCTACTTCTTGGACTCTTTTCCACTCAACCCCTGCCACCCTGGAGAAATTTTTTAATTTTCAAAGCGAAAGTCAAACGTCCAGGCGCTTCATCCAGCCGATCTTGGCTGGGTTAAGTGCTACTTCTTGGATGCTTTTCCACTCGACCATGGTAACCCTGGAGAAAATTTTAAGAATTCAAAACTTAATGCCAAACATCCAGGCCTTCTAGCCAATCTTGGCGTGAAAGGTGCTACTTCTTGGACTCTTTTCCCTCAACCCCTGCCACCCTGGAGAAATTTTTTAATTTTCAAGCGAAAGTCTAAACTTCCAGGCGCTTCATCCAGCCGATCTTGGCTGGGTTAAGTGCTACTTCTTGGATGCTTTTCCACTCGACCATGGTAACCCTGGAGAAAATTTTTAAGAATTCAAAACTTAATGCCAAACATCCAGGCGCTTCATCTAGCCAATCTTGGCGTGAAAGGTGCTACTTCTTGGACTCTTTTCCACTCAACCCCTGCCACCCTGGAGAAATTTTTTTAATTTTCAAGCGAAAGTCCAAACGTCCAGGCGCTTCATCCAGCCGATCTTGGCTGGGTTAAGTGCTACTTCTTGGATGCTTTTCCACTCGACCATGGTAACCCTGGAGAAAAATTTTAAGAATTCAAAACTTAATGCCAAACATCCAGGCGCTTCATCTAGCCAATCTTGGCGTGAAAGGTGCTACTTCTTGGACTCTTTTCCATTCAACCCCTGCCACCCTGGAAGAATTTTTTTAATTTTCAAAGCGAAAGTCAAACGTCCAGGCGCTTCATCCAGCCGATCTTGGCTGGGTTAAGTGCTACTTCTTGGATGCTTTTCCACTCGACCATGGTAACCCTGGAGAAAAATTTTAAGAATTCAAAACTTAATGCCAAACATCCAGGCGCTTCATCTAGCCAATCTTGGCGTGAAAGGTGCTACTTCTTGGACTCTTTTCCATTCAACCCCTGCCACCCTGGAAGAATTTTTTTAATTTTCAAAGCGAAAGTCTAAACTTCCAGGCGCTTCATCCAGCCGATCTTGGCTGGGTTAAGTGCTACTTCTTGGACGCTTTTCCACTCGACCATGGTAACCCTGGAGAAAATTTTTAAGAATTCAAAACTTAATGCCAAACATCCAGGCGCTTCATCTAGCCAATCTTGGCGTGAAAGGTGCTACTTCTTGGACTCTTTTCCACTCAACCCCTGCCACCTGGAGAAATTTTTAATTTTCAAAGCGAAAGTCAAACGTCCAGGCGCTTCATCCAGCCGATCTTGGCTGGGTTAAGTTCTACTTCTTGGATGCTTTTCCACTCGACCATGGTAACCCTGGAGAAAATTTTTAAGAATTCAAAACTTAATGCCAAACATCCAGGCGCTTCATCTAGCCAATCTTGGCGTGAAAGGTGCTACTTCTTGGACTCTTTTCCACTCAACCCCTGCCACCCTGGAGAAATTTTTTAATTTTCAAGCGAAAGTCCAAACTTCCAGGCGCTTCATCCAGCCGATCTTGGCTGGGTTAAGTGCTACTTCTTGGGCGCTTTTCCACTCGACCATGGTAACCCTGGAGAAAATTTTTAAGAATTCAAAACTTAATGCCAAACATCCAGGCGCTTCATCTAGCCAATCTTGGCGTGAAAGGTGCTACTTCTTGGACTCTTTTCCACTCAACCCCTGCCACCCTGGAGAAATTTTTAATTTTCAAAGCGAAAGTCAAACGTCCAGGCGCTTCATCCAGCCGATCTTGGCTGGGTTAAGTGCTACTTCTTGGATGCTTTTCCACTCGACCATGGTAACCCTGGAGAAAAATTTTAAGAATTCAAAACTTAATGCCAAACATCCAGGCGCTTCATCTAGCCAATCTTGGCGTGAAAGGTGCTACTTCTTGGACTCTTTTCCTCTCAACCCCTGCCACCCTGGAGAAAATTTTTTAATTTTCAAGCGAAAGTCTAAACTTCCAGGCGCTTCATCCAGCCGATCTTGGCTGGGTTAAGTGCTACTTCTTGGATGCTTTTCCACTCGACCATGGTAACCCTGGAGAAAAATTTTAAGAATTCAAAACTTAATGCCAAACATCCAGGCGCTTCATCTAGCCAATCTTGGCGTGAAAGGTGCTACTTCTTGGACTCTTTTCCACTCAAACCCCTGCCACCCTGGAGAAATTTTTAATTTTCAAGCGAAGTCTCAAACGTCCAGGCGCTTCATCCAGCCGATCTTGGCTGGGTTAAGTGCTACTTCTTGATGCTTTTCCACTCGACCATGGTAACCCTGGAGAAAAATTTTAAGAATTCAAAACTTAATGCCAAACATCCAGGCGCTTCATCTAGCCAATCTTGGCGTGAAAGGTGCTACTTCTTGGACTCTTTTCCACTCAACCCCTGCCACCCTGGAGAAATTTTTTAATTTTCAAGCGAAAGTCAAACGTCCAGGCGCTTCATCCAGCCGATCTTGGCTGGGTTAAGTGCTACTTCTTGGATGCTTTTCCACTCGACCATGGTAACCCTGGAGAAAAATTTTAGAATTCAAAACTTAATGCCAAACATCCAGGCGCTTCATCTAGCCAATCTTGGCGTGAAAGGTGCTACTTCTTGGACTCTTTTCCACTCAACCCCTGCCACCCTGGAGAAATTTTTAATTTTCAAGCGAAAGTCTAAACGTCCAGGCGCTTCATCCAGCCGATCTTGGCTGGGTTAAGTGCTACTTCTTGGGCGCTTTTCCACTCGACCATGGTAACCCTGGAGAAAATTTTAAGAATTCAAAACTTAATGCCAAACATCCAGGCGCTTCATCTAGCCAATCTTGGCGTGAAAGGTGCTACTTCTTGGACTCTTTTCCACTCAACCCCTGCCACCCTGGAGAAATTTTTTTAATTTTCAAAGCGAAAGTCCAAACGTCCAGGCGCTTCATCCAGCCGATCTTGGCTGGGTTAAGTGCTACTTCTTGGATGCTTTTCCACTCGACCATGGTAACCCTGGAGAAAAATTTTTAAGAATTCAAAACTTAATGCCAAACATCCAGGCGCTTCATCTAGCCAATCTTGGGCGTGAAAGGTGCTACTTCTTGGACTCTTTTCCCTCAACCCCTGCCACCCTGGAGAAATTTTTTAATTTTCAAGCGAAAAGTCAAACGTCCAGGCGCTTCATCCAGCCGATCTTGGCTGGGTTAAGTGCTACTTCTTGGATGCTTTTCCACTCGACCATGGTAACCCTGGAGAAAAATTTTAAGAATTCAAAACTTAATGCCAAACATCCAGGCGCTTCATCTAGCCAATCTTGGCGTGAAAGGTGCTACTTCTTGGACTCTTTTCCACTCAACCCCTGCCACCCTGGAGAAATTTTTTAATTTTCAAAGCGAAAGTCAAACGTCCAGGCGCTTCATCCAGCCGATCTTGGCTGGGTTAAGTGCTACTTCTTGGATGCTTTTCCACTCGACCATGGTAACCCTGGAGAAAATTTTTAAGAATTCAAAACTTAATGCCAAACATCCAGGCGCTTCATCTAGCCAATCTTGGCGTGAAAGGTGCTACTTCTTGGACTCTTTTCCACTCAACCCCTGCCACCCTGGAGAAATTTTTAATTTTCAAGCGAAAGTCTAAACGTCCAGGCGCTTCATCCAGCCGATCTTGGCTGGGTTAAGTGCTACTTCTTGGATGCTTTTCCACTCGACCATGGTAACCCTGGAGAAAATTTTTAAGAATTCAAAACTTAATGCCAAACATCCAGGCGCTTCATCTAGCCAATCTTGGCGTGAAAGGTGCTACTTCTTGGACTCTGGGTTTTTCCCTCAACCCCTGCCACCCTGGAGAAAAATTTTTTTCAAAACTTTTTCAAAATCCGCGCTTCATCTAGCCAATCTTGGGCGTGAAAGGTGCTACTTCTTGGACTCTTTTCTCAACCCCTGCCACCCTGGCTTCAAATCCAGGCGCTTCATCCAGCCGATCTTGGCTGGGTTAAGTGCTACTTCTTGGATGCTTTTCCACTCGACCATGGTAACCCTGGAGAAAATTTTTAAGAATTCAAAACTTAATGCCAAACATCCAGGCGCTTCATCTAGCCAATCTTGGCGTGAAAGGTGCTACTTCTTGGACTCTTTTCCACTCAACCCCTGCCACCCTGGAGAGAAATTTTTAATTTTCAAGCGAAAGTCAAACGTCCAGGCGCTTCATCCAGCCGATCTTGGCTGGGTTAAGTGCTACTTCTTGGATCTTTTCCACTCGACCATGGTAACCCTGGAGAAAATTTTTAAGAATTCAAAACTTAATGCCAAACATCCAGGCGCTTCATCTAGCCAATCTTGGCGTGAAAGGTGCTACTTCTTGGACTCTTTTCCACTCAACCCCTGCCACCCTGGAGAAATTTTTTAATTTTCAAGCGAAAGTCCAAACGTCCAGGCGCTTCATCCAGCCGATCTTGGCTGGGTTAAGTGCTACTTCTTGGATGCTTTTCCACTCGACCATGGTAACCCTGGAGAAAAATTTTAAGAATTCAAAACTTAATGCCAAACATCCAGGCGCTTCATCTAGCCAATCTTGGCGTGAAAGGTGCTACTTCTTGGACTCTTTTCCACTCAACCCCTGCCACCCTGGAGAAATTTTTTTAATTTTCAAGCGAAAGTCTAAACGTCCAGGCGCTTCATCCAGCCGATCTTGGCTGGGTTAAGTGCTACTTCTTGGGATGCTTTTCCACTCGACCATGGTAACCCTGGAGAAAAATTTTAAGAATTCAAAACTTAATGCCAAACATCCAGGCGCTTCATCTAGCCAATCTTGGCGTGAAAGGTGCTACTTCTTGGACTCTTTTCCACTCAACCCCTGCCACCCTGGAGAATTTTTTAATTTTCAAGCGAAAGTCCAAACGTCCAGGCGCTTCATCCAGCCGATCTTGGCTGGGTTAAGTGCTACTTCTTGGGATGCTTTTCCACTCGACCATGGTAACCCTGGAGAAAAATTTTAAGAATTCAAAACTTAATGCCAAACATCCAGGCGCTTCATCTAGCCAATCTTGGGCGTGAAAGGTGCTACTTCTTGGACTCTTTTCCACTCAACCCCTGCCACCCTGGAGAAATTTTTAATTTTCAAAGCGAAAGTCTAAACTTCCAGGCGCTTCATCCAGCCGATCTTGGCTGGGTTAAGTGCTACTTCTTGGGATGCTTTTCCACTCGACCATGGTAACCCTGGAGAAAAATTTTAAGAATTCAAAACTTAATGCCAAACATCCAGGCGCTTCATCTAGCCAATCTTGGCGTGAAAGGTGCTACTTCTTGGACTCTTTTCCACTCAACCCCTGCCACCCCTGGAAAATTTTTAATTTTCAAAGCGAAAGTCTAAACGTCCAGGCGCTTCATCCAGCCGATCTTGGCTGGGTTAAGTGCTACTTCTTGGATGCTTTTCCACTCGACCATGGTAACCCTGGAGAAAAATTTTAAAATTCAAAACTTAATGCCAAACATCCAGGCGCTTCATCTAGCCAATCTTGGCGTGAAAGGTGCTACTTCTTGGACTCTTTTCCACTCAACCCCTGCCACCCTGGAGAAATTTTTAATTTTCAAAGCGAAAGTCTAAACGTCCAGGCGCTTCATCCAGCCGATCTTGGCTGGGTTAAGTGCTACTTCTTGGATGCTTTTCCACTCGACCATGGTAACCCTGGAGAAAATTTTTAAGAATTCAAAACTTAATGCCAAACATCCAGGCGCTTCATCTAGCCAATCTTGGCGTGAAAGGTGCTACTTCTTGGACTCTTTTCCCTCAACCCCTGCCACCCTGGAGAGAATTTTTTTAATTTTCAAGCGAAAGTCCAAACGTCCAGGCGCTTCATCCAGCCGATCTTGGCTGGGTTAAGTGCTACTTCTTTGGATGCTTTTCCACTCGACCATGGTAACCCTGGAGAAAAATTTTAAGAATTCAAAACTTAATGCCAAACATCCAGGCGCTTCATCTAGCCAATCTTGGCGTGAAAGGTGCTACTTCTTGGACTCTTTTCCACTCAACCCCTGCCACCCTGGAGAAATTTTTTAATTTTCAAAGCGAAAGTCCAAACGTCCAGGCGCTTCATCCAGCCGATCTTGGCTGGGTTAAGTGCTACTTCTTGGATGCTTTTCCACTCGACCATGGTAACCTGGAGAAAAATTTTAAGAATTCAAAACTTAATGCCAAACATCCAGGCGCTTCATCTAGCCAATCTTGGCGTGAAAGGCTACTTCTTGGACTCTTTTCCACTCAACCCCTGCCACCCTGGAGAAATTTTTAATTTTCAAGCGAAAGTCAAGCGTCCAGGCGCTTCATCCAGCCGATCTTGGCTGGGTTAAGTGCTACTTCTTGGATGCTTTTCCACTCGACCATGGTAACCCTGGAGAAAAATTTTAAGAATTCAAAACTTAATGCCAAACATCCAGGCGCTTCATCTAGCCAATCTTGGCGTGAAAGGTGCTACTTCTTGGACTCTTTTCACTCAACCCCTGCCACCCTGGAGAAATTTTTTAATTTTCAAGCGAAAGTCTAAACGTCCAGGCGCTTCATCCAGCCGATCTTGGCTGGGTTAAGTGCTACTTCTTGGATGCTTTTCCACTCGACCATGGTAACCCTGGAGAAAATTTTAAGAATTCAAAACTTAATGCCAAACATCCAGGCGCTTCATCTAGCCAATCTTGGCGTGAAAGGTGCTACTTCTTGGACTCTTTTCCACTCAACCCCTGCCACCCTGGAGAAATTTTTAATTTTCAAGCGAAAGTCCAAACGTCCAGGCGCTTCATCCAGCCGATCTTGGCTGGGTTAAGTGCTACTTCTTGGATGCTTTTCCACTCGACCATGGTAACCCTGGAGAAAATTTTTAAGAATTCAAAACTTAATGCCAAACATCCAGCGCTTCATCTAGCCAATCTTGGCGTGAAAGGTGCTACTTCTTGGACTCTTTTCCACTCAACCCCTGCCACCCTGGAGAAATTTTTAATTTTCAAAGCGAAAGTCAAAACCAGGCGCTTCATCCAGCCGATCTTGGCTGGGTTAAGTGCTACTTCTTGGATGCTTTTCCACTCGACCATGGTAACCCTGGAGAAAATTTTTAAGAATTCAAAACTTAATGCCAAACATCCAGGCGCTTCATCTAGCCAATCTTGGGCGTGAAAGGTGCTACTTCTTGGACTCTTTTCCACTCAACCCCTGCCACCCTGGAGAAATTTTTTTAATTTTCAAAGCGAAAGTCAAACGTCCAGGCGCTTCATCCAGCCGATCTTGGCTGGGTTAAGTGCTACTTCTTGGATGCTTTTCCACTCGACCATGGTAACCCTGGAGAAAATTTTTAAGAATTCAAAACTTAATGCCAAACATCCAGGCGCTTCATCTAGCCAATCTTGGCGTGAAAGGTGCTACTTCTTGGACTCTTTTCCTCAACCCCTGCCACCCTGGAGAAATTTTTTAATTTTCAAGCGAAAGTCAAACGTCCAGGCGCTTCATCCAGCCGATCTTGGCTGGGTTAAGTGCTACTTCTTGGATGCTTTTCCACTCGACCATGGTAACCCTGGAGAAAAATTTTAAGAATTCAAAACTTAATGCCAAACATCCAGGCGCTTCATCTAGCCAATCTTGGCGTGAAAGGTGCTACTTCTTGGACTCTTTTCCACTCAACCCCTGCCACCCTGGAGAAATTTTTAATTTTCAAAGCGAAAGTCTAAACTTCCAGGCGCTTCATCCAGCCGATCTTGGCTGGGTTAAGTGCTACTTCTTTGGCGCTTTTCCACTCGACCATGGTAACCCTGAGAAAAATTTTAAAATTCAAAACTTAATGCCAAACATCCAGGCGCTTCATCTAGCCAATCTTGGCGTGAAAGGTGCTACTTCTTGGACTCTTTTCCACTCAACCCCTGCCACCCTGGAGAAATTTTTTAATTTTCAAAGCGAAAGTCTAAACGTCCAGGCGCTTCATCCAGCCGATCTTGGCTGGGTTAAGTGCTACTTCTTGGATGCTTTTCCACTCGACCATGGTAACCCTGGAGAAAAATTTTAAGAATTCAAAACTTAATGCCAAACATCCAGGCGCTTCATCTAGCCAATCTTGGGCGTGAAAGGTGCTACTTCTTGGACTCTTTTCCACTCAACCCCTGCCACCCTGGAGAGAATTTTTTAATTTTCAAGCGAAAGTCAAACGTCCAGGCGCTTCATCCAGCCGATCTTGGCTGGGTTAAGTGCTACTTCTTGGATGCTTTTCCACTCGACCATGGTAACCCTGGAGAAAAATTTTAAGAATTCAAAACTTAATGCCAAACATCCAGGCGCTTCATCTAGCCAATCTTGGCGTGAAAGGTGCTACTTCTTGGACTCTTTTCCACTCAACCCCTGCCACCCTGGAGGAAAATTTTTAATTTTCAAAGCGAAAGTCAAACTTCCAGGCGCTTCATCCAGCCGATCTTGGCTGGGTTAAGTGCTACTTCTTGGATGCTTTTCCACTCGACCATGGTAACCCTGGAGAAAATTTTAAGAATTCAAAACTTAATGCCAAACATCCAGCGCTTCATCTAGCCAATCTTGGCGTGAAAGGTGCTACTTCTTGGACTCTTTTCCACTCAACCCCTGCCACCCTGGAGAAATTTTTTTAATTTTCAAGCGAAAGTCAAACGTCCAGGCGCTTCATCCAGCCGATCTTGGCTGGGTTAAGTGCTACTTCTTGGATGCTTTTCCACTCGACCATGGTAACCCTGGAGAAAATTTTTAAGAATTCAAAACTTAATGCCAAACATCCAGGCGCTTCATCTAGCCAATCTTGGCGTGAAAGTGTGCTACTTCTTGGACTCTTTTCCTCAACCCCTGCCACCCTGCCACCCTGGAGAATTTTTTAATTTTCAAGCGAAAGTCTAAACTTCCAGGCGCTTCATCCAGCCGATCTTGGCTGGGTTAAGTGCTACTTCTTGGGCGCTTTTCCACTCGACCATGGTAACCCTGGAGAAAATTTTAAGAATTCAAAACTTAATGCCAAACATCCAGGCGCTTCATCTAGCCAATCTTGGCGTGAAAGTGTGCTACTTCTTGGACTCTTTTCCTCAACCCCTGCCACCCTGGAGAAATTTTTAATTTTCAAAGCGAAAGTCCAAACGTCCAGGCGCTTCATCCAGCCGATCTTGGCTGGGTTAAGTGCTACTTCTTGGATGCTTTTCCACTCGACCATGGTAACCCTGGAGAAAAATTTTAAGAATTCAAAACTTAATGCCAAACATCCAGGCGCTTCATCTAGCCAATCTTGGCGTGAAAGGTGCTACTTCTTGGACTCTTTTCCTCAACCCCTGCTGCCCTGGAGAAATTTTTAATTTTCAAGCGAAAGTCTAAACGTCCAGGCGCTTCATCCAGCCGATCTTGGCTGGGTTAAGTGCTACTTCTTGGATGCTTTTCCACTCGACCATGGTAACCCTGGAGAAAATTTTAAGAATTCAAAACTTAATGCCAAACATCCAGGCGCTTCATCTAGCCAATCTTGGCGTGAAAGGTGCTACTTCTTGGACTCTTTTCCACTCAACCCCTGCCACCCTGGAGAAATTTTTTAATTTTCAAGCGAAAGTCAAACTTCCAGGCGCTTCATCCAGCCGATCTTGGCTGGGTTAAGTGCTACTTCTTGGATGCTTTTCCACTCGACCATGGTAACCCTGGAGAAAATTTTAAGAATTCAAAACTTAATGCCAAACATCAGGCGCTTCATCTAGCCAATCTTGGCGTGAAAGGTGCTACTTCTTGGACTCTTTTCCCTCAACCCCTGCCACCCTGGAGAAAATTTTTAATTTTCAAAGCGAGAAAGTCCAAACGTCCAGGCGCTTCATCCAGCCGATCTTGGCTGGGTTAAGTGCTACTTCTTGGATGCTTTTCCACTCGACCATGGTAACCCTGGAGAAAAATTTTAAGAATTCAAAACTTAATGCCAAACATCCAGGCGCTTCATCTAGCCAATCTTGGCGTGAAAGGTGCTACTTCTTGGACTCTTTTCCACTCAACCCCTGCCACCCTGGAGAAATTTTTTAAATTTTCAAGCGAAAGTCCAAACGTCCAGGCGCTTCATCCAGCCGATCTTGGCTGGGTTAAGTGCTACTTCTTGGATGCTTTTCCACTCGACCATGGTAACCCTGGAGAAAAATTTTTAGAATTCAAAACTTAATGCCAAACATCCAGGCGCTTCATCTAGCCAATCTTGGCGTGAAAGGTGCTACTTCTTGGACTCTTTTCCACTCAACCCCTGCCACCCTGGAGAAATTTTTAATTTTCAAGCGAAAGTCCAAACGTCCAGGCGCTTCATCCAGCCGATCTTGGCTGGGTTAAGTGCTAAGTGCTTTTCCACTCGACCATGGTAACCCTGGAAAATTTTTAGAATTTTCCAAACTCGACCATGGTAACCCTGGAGAAAAATTTTAAGAATTCAAATTTTTAATGCCAAACATCCAGGCGCTTCATCATCTAGCAGCTTTTCCACTCGACCAATCTTTGCCAAACATCCAGGCGCTTCATCTAGCCAATCTTGGCGTGAAAGGTGCTACTTCTTGGACTCTTTTCCACTCAACCCCTGCCACCCTGGAGAAATTTTTAATTTTCAAGCGAAAGTCTAAACTTCCAGGCGCTTCATCCAGCCGATCTTGGCTGGGTTAAGTGCTACTTCTTGGGATGCTTTTCCACTCGACCATGGTAACCCTGGAGAAAATTTTTAAGAATTCAAAACTTAATGCCAAACATCCAGGCGCTTCATCTAGCCAATCTTGGCGTGAAAGGTGCTACTTCTTGGACTCTTTTCCACTCAACCCCTGCCACCCTGGAGAAATTTTTTAATTTTCAAGCGAAAGTCAAACGTCCAGGCGCTTCATCCAGCGATCTTGGCTGGGTTAAGTGCTACTTCTTGGATGCTTTTCCACTCGACCATGGTAACCCTGGAAAAATTTTTAAGAATTCAAAACTTAATGCCAAACATCCAGGCGCTTCATCTAGCCAATCTTGGCGTGAAAGGTGCTACTTCTTGGACTCTTTTCCACTCAACCCCTGCCACCCTGGAAAATTTTTTAATTTTCAAAGCGAAAGTCCAAACGTCCAGGCGCTTCATCCAGCCGATCTTGGCTGGGTTAAGTGCTACTTCTTGGATGCTTTTCCACTCGACCATGGTAACCCTGGAGAAAATTTTAGAATTCAAAACTTAATGCCAAACATCCAGGCGCTTCATCTAGCCAATCTTGGCGTGAAAGGTGCTACTTCTTGGACTCTTTTCCACTCAACCCCTGCCACCCTGGAGAAATTTTTTTAATTTTCAAGCGAAAGTCAAACGTCCAGGCGCTTCATCCAGCCGATCTTGGCTGGGTTAAGTGCTACTTCTTGGATGCTTTTCCACTCGACCATGGTAACCCTGGAGAAAATTTTTAAGAATTCAAAACTTAATGCCAAACATCCAGGCGCTTCATCTAGCCAATCTTGGCGTGAAAGGTGCTACTTCTTGGACTCTTTTCCACTCAACCCCTGCCACCCTGGAGAAATTTTTTAATTTTCAAGCGAAAGTCTAAACGTCCAGGCGCTTCATCCAGCCGATCTTGGCTGGGTTAAGTGCTACTTCTTGGATGCTTTTCCACTCGACCATGGTAACCCTGGAGAAAAATTTTAAGAATTCAAAACTTAATGCCAAACATCCAGGCGCTTCATCTAGCCAATCTTGGCGTGAAAGGTGCTACTTCTTGGACTCTTTTCCACTCAACCCCTGCCACCCTGGAGAAATTTTTTAATTTTCAAGCGAAAGTCTAAACGTCCAGGCGCTTCATCCAGCCGATCTTGGCTGGGTTAAGTGCTACTTCTTGGATGCTTTTCCACTCGACCATGGTAACCCTGGAGAAAATTTTTAAGAATTCAAAACTTAATGCCAAACATCCAGGCGCTTCATCTAGCCAATCTTGGCGTGAAAGGTGCTACTTCTTGGACTCTTTTCCACTCAACCCCTGCCACCCTGGAGAATTTTTTAATTTTCAAGCGAAAGTCTAAACGTCCAGGCGCTTCATCCAGCCGATCTTGGCTGGGTTAAGTGCTACTTCTTGGGCTTTTCCACTCGACCATGGTAACCCTGGAGAAAATTTTAAGAATTCAAAACTTAATGCCAAACATCCAGGCGCTTCATCTAGCCAATCTTGGCGTGAAAGGTGCTACTTCTTGGACTCTTTTCCACTCAACCCCTGCCACCCTGGAGAAAATTTTTTAATTTTCAAGCGAAAGTCTAAACGTCCAGGCGCTTCATCCAGCCGATCTTGGCTGGGTTAAGTGCTACTTCTTGGATGCTTTTCCACTCCACTCGACCATGGTAACCCTGGAGAAAATTTTTAAGAATTCAAAACTTAATGCCAAACATCCAGGCGCTTCATCTAGCCAATCTTGGCGTGAAAGGTGCTACTTCTTGGACTCTTTTCCACTCAACCCCTGCCACCCTGGAGAAATTTTTAATTTTTCAAGCGAAAGTCAAACGTCCAGGCGCTTCATCCAGCCGATCTTGGCTGGGTTAAGTGCTACTTCTTGGATGCTTTTCCACTCGACCATGGTAACCCTGGAGAAAAATTTTAAGAATTCAAAACTTAATGCCAAACATCCAGGCGCTTCATCTAGCCAATCTTGGCGTGAAAGGTGCTACTTCTTGGACTCTTTTCCACTCAACCCCTGCCACCCTGGAGAAATTTTTAATTTTCAAAGCGAAAGTCCAAACGTCCAGGCGCTTCATCCAGCCGATCTTGGCTGGGTTAAGTGCTACTTCTTGGATGCTTTTCCACTCGACCATGGTAACCCTGGAGAAAAATTTTAAGAATTCAAAACTTAACCAAACATCCAGGCGCTTCATCTAGCCAATCTTGGCGTGAAAGGTGCTACTTCTTGGACTCTTTTCCACTCAACCCCTGCCACCCTGGAGAAATTTTTAATTTTCAAGCGAAAGTCCAAACGTCCAGGCGCTTCATCCAGCCGATCTTGGCTGGGTTAAGTGCTACTTCTTGGATGCTTTTCCACTCGACCATGGTAACCCTGGAGAAAATTTTTAAGAATTCAAAACTTAATGCCAAACATCCAGGCGCTTCATCTAGCCAATCTTGGCGTGAAAGGTGCTACTTCTTGGACTCTTTTCCACTCAACCCCTGCCACCCTGGAGAAATTTTTTTAATTTCAAGCGAAAGTCCAAACGTCCAGGCGCTTCATCCAGCCGATCTTGGCTGGGTTAAGTGCTACTTCTTGGATGCTTTTCCACTCGACCATGGTAACCCTGGAGAAAAATTTTAAGAATTCAAAACTTAATGCCAAACATCCAGGCGCTTCATCTAGCCAATCTTGGCGTGAAAGGTGCTACTTCTTGGACTCTTTTCCACTCAACCCCTGCCACCCTGGAGAAATTTTTTTAATTTTCAAGCGAAAGTCTAAACGTCCAGGCGCTTCATCCAGCCGATCTTGGC
The DNA here is from genome assembly GCF_018831695.1 of Puntigrus tetrazona. NCBI lineage: Eukaryota > Metazoa > Chordata > Actinopteri > Cypriniformes > Cyprinidae > Puntigrus > Puntigrus tetrazona. The sequence continues at coordinate 117,827 of NW_025048746.1, read as the reverse complement.
TGGGTTAAGTGCTACTTCTTGGATGCTTTTCCACTCGACCATGGTAACCCTGAGAAAAATTTTTAAGAATTCAAAACTTAATGCCAAACATCCAGGCGCTTCATCTAGCCAATCTTGGCGTGAAAGGTGCTACTTCTTGGACTCTTTTCCACTCAACCCCTGCCACCCTGGAGAAATTTTTTAATTTTCAAAGCGAAAGTCAAACGTCCAGGCGCTTCATCCAGCCGATCTTGGCTGGGTTAAGTACTACTTCTTGGATGCTTTTCCACTCGACCATGGTAACCCTGAGAAAAATTTTTAGAATTCAAAACTTAATGCCAAACATCCAGGCGCTTCATCTAGCCAATCTTGGCGTGAAAGGTGCTACTTCTTGGACTCTTTTCCACTCAACCCCTGCCACCCTGGAGAAATTTTTTAATTTTCAAGCGAAAGTCCAAACGTCCAGGCGCTTCATCCAGCCGATCTTGGCTGGGTTAAGTGCTACTTCTTGGATGCTTTTCCACTCGACCATGGTAACCCTGGAGAAAAATTTTAAGAATTCAAAACTTAATGCCAAACATCCAGGCGCTTCATCTAGCCAATCTTGGCGTGAAAGGTGCTACTTCTTGGACTCTTTTCCACTCAACCCCTGCCACCCTGGAGAAATTTTTTAATTTTCAAGCGAAAGTCAAACGTCCAGGCGCTTCATCCAGCCGATCTTGGCTGGGTTAAGTGCTACTTCTTGGATGCTTTTCCACTCGACCATGGTAACCCTGGAGAAAAATTTTTAAGAATTCAAAACTTAATGCCAAACATCAGGCGCTTCATCTAGCCAATCTTGGCGTGAAAGGTGCTACTTCTTGGACTCTTTTCCACTCAACCCCTGCCACCCTGGAGAAATTTTTAATTTTCAAGCGAAAAGTCAAACGTCCAGGCGCTTCATCCAGCCGATCTTGGCTGGGTTAAGTGCTACTTCTTGGATGCTTTTCCACTCGACCATGGTAACCCTGGAGAAAAATTTTAAGAATTCAAAACTTAATGCCAAACATCCAGGCGCTTCATCTAGCCAATCTTGGCGTGAAAGGTGCTACTTCTTGGACTCTTTTCCACTCAACCCCTGCCACCCTGGAGAAATTTTTAATTTTCAAAGCGAAAGTCTAAACGTCCAGGCGCTTCATCCAGCCGATCTTGGCTGGGTTAAGTGCTACTTCTTGGATGCTTTTCCACTCGACCATGGTAACCCTGGAGAAAAATTTTAAGAATTCAAAACTTAATGCCAAACATCCAGGCGCTTCATCTAGCCAATCTTGGCGTGAAAGGTGCTACTTCTTGGACTCTTTTCCCTCAACCCCTGCCACCCTGGAGAAATTTTTTAATTTTCAAGCGAAAGTCAAACTTCCAGGCGCTTCATCCAGCCGATCTTGGCTGGGTTAAGTGCTACTTCTTGGATGCTTTTCCACTCGACCATGGTAACCCTGGAGAAAAATTTTAAGAATTCAAAACTTAATGCCAAACATCCAGGCGCTTCATCTAGCCAATCTTGGCGTGAAAGGTGCTACTTCTTGGACTCTTTTCCACTCAACCCCTGCCACCCTGGAGAAATTTTTAATTTTCAAAGCAGAAAGTCCAAACGTCCAGGCGCTTCATCCAGCCGATCTTGGCTGGGTTAAGTGCTACTTCTTGGATGCTTTTCCACTCGACCATGGTAACCCTGGAGAAAATTTTTAAGAATTCAAAACTTAATGCCAAACATCCAGGCGCTTCATCTAGCCAATCTTGGGCGTGAAAGGTGCTACTTCTTGGACTCTTTTCCACTCAACCCCTGCCACCCTGGAGAAATTTTTAATTTTCAAGCGAAAGTCAAACGTCCAGGCGCTTCATCCAGCCGATCTTGGCTGGGTTAAGTGCTACTTCTTGGATGCTTTTCCACTCGACCATGGTAACCCTGGAGAAAAATTTTAAGAATTCAAAACTTAATGCCAAACATCCAGGCGCTTCATCTAGCCAATCTTGGCGTGAAAGGTGCTACTTCTTGGACTCTTTTCCACTCAACCCCTGCCACCCTGGAGAAATTTTTAATTTTCAAAGCGAAAGTCTAAACTTCCAGGCGCTTCATCCAGCCGATCTTGGCTGGGTTAAGTGCTACTTCTTGGATGCTTTTCCACTCGACCATGGTAACCCTGGAGAAAAATTTTAAGAATTCAAAACTTAATGCCAAACATCCAGGCGCTTCATCTAGCCAATCTTGGCGTGAAAGGTGCTACTTCTTGGACTCTTTTCCTCAACCCCTGCCACCCTGGAGAAAATTTTTAATTTTCAAGCGAAAGTCAAACGTCCAGGCGCTTCATCCAGCCGATCTTGGCTGGGTTAAGTGCTACTTCTTGGGCGCTTTCCACTCGACCATGGTAACCCTGGAGAAAAATTTTAAGAATTCAAACTTAATGCCAAACATCCAGGCGCTTCATCTAGCCAATCTTGGCGTGAAAGGTGCTACTTCTTGGACTCTTTTCCTCAACCCCTGCCACCCTGGAGAAATTTTTTTAATTTTCAAGCGAAAGTCCAAACGTCCAGGCGCTTCATCCAGCCGATCTTGGCTGGGTTAAGTGCTACTTCTTGATGCTTTTCCACTCGACCATGGTAACCCTGGAGAAAAATTTTAAGAATTCAAAACTTAATGCCAAACATCAGGCGCTTCATCTAGCCAATCTTCTTGGCGTGAAAGGTGCTACTTCTTGGACTCTTTTCCACTCAACCCCTGCCACCCTGGAGAAAATTTTTAATTTTCAAGCGAAAGTCTAAACTTCCAGGCGCTTCATCCAGCCGATCTTGGCTGGGTTAAGTGCTACTACTTCTTGGATGCTTTTCCACTCGACCATGGTAACCCTGGAGAAAAATTTTAAGAATTCAAAACTTAATGCCAAACATCCAGGCGCTTCATCTAGCCAATCTTGGCCGTGAAAGGTGCTACTTCTTGGACTCTTTTCCACTCAACCCCTGCCACCCTGGAAGAATTTTTTTAATTTTCAAAGCGAAAGTCTAAACGTCCAGGCGCTTCATCCAGCCGATCTTGGCTGGGTTAAGTGCTACTTCTTGGATGCTTTTCCACTCGACCATGGTAACCCTGGAGAAAATTTTTAAATTCAAAACTTAATGCCAAACATCCAGGCGCTTCATCTAGCCAATCTTGGGCGTGAAAGGTGCTACTTCTTGGACTCTTTTCCACTCAACCCCTGCCACCCTGGAGGAAATTTTTTAATTTTCAAAGCAAAAGTCTAAACGTCCAGGCGCTTCATCCAGCCGATCTTGGCTGGGTTAAGTGCTACTTCTTGGATGCTTTTCCACTCGACCATGGTAACCCTGGAGAAAAATTTTAAGAATTCAAAACTTAATGCCAAACATCCAGGCGCTTCATCTAGCCAATCTTGGGCGTGAAAGGTGCTACTTCTTGGACTCTTTTCCACTCAACCCCTGCCACCCTGGAGAAATTTTTAATTTTCAAGCGAAAGTCTAAACGTCCAGGCGCTTCATCCAGCCGATCTTGGCTGGGTTAAGTGCTACTTCTTGGATGCTTTTCCACTCGACCATGGTAACCCTGGAGAAAAATTTTAAGAATTCAAAACTTAATGCCAAACATCCAGGCTTCATCTAGCCAATCTTGGCGTGAAAGGTGCTACTTCTTGGACTCTTTTCCACTCAACCCCTGCCACCCTGGAGAAATTTTTTAATTTTCAAGCGAAAGTCCAAACGTCCAGGCGCTTCATCCAGCCGATCTTGGCTGGGTTAAGTGCTACTTCTTGGGATGCTTTTCCACTCGACCATGGTAACCCTGGAGAAAAATTTTAAGAATTCAAAACTTAATGCCAAACATCCAGGCGCTTCATCTAGCCAATCTTGGCGTGAAAGGTGCTACTTCTTGGACTCTTTTCCACTCAACCCCTGCCACCCTGGAAGAATTTTTTTAATTTTCAAAGCGAAAGTCTAAACGTCCAGGCGCTTCATCCAGCCGATCTTGGCTGGGTTAAGTGCTACTTCTTGGATGCGCTTTTCCACTCGACCATGGTAACCCTGGAGAAAATTTTAAGAATTCAAAACTTAATGCCAAACATCCAGGCGCTTCATCTAGCCAATCTTGGCGTGAAAGGTGCTACTTCTTGGACTCTTTTCCACTCAACCCCTGCCACCCTGGAGGAAATTTTTTAATTTTCAAAGCAAAAGTCTAAACGTCCAGGCGCTTCATCCAGCCGATCTTGGCTGGGTTAAGTGCTACTTCTTGGATGCTTTTCCACTCGACCATGGTAACCCTGGAGAAAAATTTTAAGAATTCAAAACTTAATGCCAAACATCCAGGCGCTTCATCTAGCCAATCTTGGGCGTGAAAGGTGCTACTTCTTGGACTCTTTTCCACTCAACCCCTGCCACCCTGGAGAATTTTTTTAATTTTCAAGCGAAAGTCTAAAACGTCCAGGCGCTTCATCCAGCCGATCTTGGCTGGGTTAAGTGCTACTTCTTGGATGCTTTTCCACTCGACCATGGTAACCCTGGAGAAAAATTTTTAAGAATTCAAAACTTAATGCCAAACATCCAGGCGCTTCATCTAGCCAATCTTGGGCGTGAAAGGTGCTACTTCTTGGACTCTTTTCCACTCAACCCCTGCCACCCTGGAGAAATTTTTTTTAATTTTCAAGCGAAAAGTCTAAACGTCCAGGCGCTTCATCCAGCCGATCTTGGCTGGGTTAAGTGCTACTTCTTGGATGCTTTTCCACTCGACCATGGTAACCCTGGAGAAAAATTTTTAGAATTCAAAACTTAATGCCAAACATCCAGCGCTTCATCTAGCCAATCTTGGCGTGAAAGGTGCTACTTCTTGGACTCTTTTCCCTCAACCCCTGCCACCCTGGGAGAAATTTTTAATTTTCAAAGCGAAAGTCAAACGTCCAGGCGCTTCATCCAGCCGATCTTGCTGGCTGGGTTAAGTGCTACTTCTTGGATGCTTTTCCACTCGACCATGGTAACCCTGGAAAAATTTTTAGAATTCAAAACTTAATGCCAAACATCCAGGCGCTTCATCTAGCCAATCTTGGGCGTGAAAGGTGCTACTTCTTGGACTCTTTTCCCTCAACCCCTGCCACCCTGGAGAAATTTTTAATTTTCAAAGCGAAAGTCCAAACGTCCAGGCGCTTCATCCAGCCGATCTTGGCTGGGTTAAGTGCTACTTCTTGGATGCTTTTCCACTCGACCATGGTAACCCTGGAGAAAATTTTTAAGAATTCAAAACTTAATGCCAAACATCCAGCGCTTCATCTAGCCAATCTTGGCGTGAAAGGTGCTACTTCTTGGACTCTTTTCCACTCAACCCCTGCCACCCTGGAGAAATTTTTAATTTTCAAAGCGAAAGTCAAACGTCCAGGCGCTTCATCCAGCCGATCTTGGCTGGGTTAAGTGCTACTTCTTGGATGCTTTTCCACTCGACCATGGTAACCCTGGAGAAAAATTTTAAGAATTCAAAACTTAATGCCAAACATCCAGGCGCTTCATCTAGCCAATCTTGGCGTGAAAGGTGCTACTTCTTGGACTCTTTTCCACTCAACCCCTGCCACCCTGGAGAAATTTTTTAATTTTCAAAGCGAAAGTCAAACGTCCAGGCGCTTCATCCAGCCGATCTTGGCTGGGTTAAGTGCTACTTCTTGGATGCTTTTCCACTCGACCATGGTAACCCTGGAGAAAATTTTTAAGAATTCAAAACTTAATGCCAAACATCCAGGCGCTTCATCTAGCCAATCTTGGCGTGAAAGGTGCTACTTCTTGGACTCTTTTCCACTCAACCCCTGCCACCCTGGAGAAATTTTTTAATTTTCAAAGCGAAAGTCCAAACGTCCAGGCGCTTCATCCAGCCGATCTTGGCTGGGTTAAGTGCTACTTCTTGGGCGCTTTTCCACTCGACCATGGTAACCCTGGAGAAAATTTTTAAGAATTCAAAACTTAATGCCAAACATCCAGGCGCTTCATCTAGCCAATCTTGGCGTGAAAGGTGCTACTTCTTGGACTCTTTTCCACTCAACCCCTGCCACCCTGGAGAAATTTTTTAATTTTCAAAGCGAAAGTCAAACGTCCAGGCGCTTCATCCAGCCGATCTTGGCTGGGTTAAGTGCTACTTCTTGGGCGCTTTTCCACTCGACCATGGTAACCCTGGAGAGAAAATTTTTAAGAATTCAAAACTTAATGCCAAACATCCAGGCGCTTCATCTAGCCAATCTTGGGCGTGAAAGGTGCTACTTCTTGGACTCTTTTCCACTCAACCCCTGCCACCCTGGAGAAATTTTTTTAATTTTCAAGCGAAAGTCTAAACGTCCAGGCGCTTCATCCAGCCGATCTTGGCTGGGTTAAGTGCTACTTCTTGGATGCTTTTCCACTCGACCATGGTAACCCTGGAGAAAATTTTTAAGAATTCAAAACTTAATGCCAAACATCCAGGCGCTTCATCTAGCCAATCTTGGCGTGAAAGGTGCTACTTCTTGGACTCTTTTCCACTCAACCCCTGCCACCCTGGAGGAAATTTTTTAATTTTCAAAGCGAAAGTCCAAACGTCCAAGCGCTTCATCCAGCCGATCTTGGCTGGGTTAAGTGCTACTTCTTGGATGCTTTTCCACTCGACCATGGTAACCCTGGAGAAAAATTTTTAGAATTCAAAACTTAATGCCAAACATCCAGGCGCTTCATCTAGCCAATCTTGGGCGTGAAAGGTGCTACTTCTTGGACTCTTTTCCACTCAACCCCTGCCACCCTGGAGAAATTTTTTAATTTTTCAAGCGAAAGTCCAACGTCCAGCGCTTCATCCAGCCGATCTTGGCTGGGTTAAGTGCTACTTCTTGGATGCTTTTCCACTCGACCATGGTAACCCTGGAGAAAAATTTTTAAGAATTCAAAACTTAATGCCAAACATCCAGGCGCTTCATCTAGCCAATCTTGGCGTGAAAGGTGCTACTACTTCTTGGACTCTTTTCCACTCAACCCCTGCCACCCTGGAGAAATTTTTAATTTTCAAAGCGAAAGTCAAACGTCCAGGCGCTTCATCCAGCCGATCTTGGCTGGGTTAAGTGCTACTTCTTGGATGCTTTTCCACTCGACCATGGTAACCTGGAGAAAAATTTTAAGAATTCAAAACTTAATGCCAAACATCCAGGCGCTTCATCTAGCCAATCTTGGCGTGAAAGGTGCTACTTCTTGGACTCTTTTCCACTCAACCCCTGCCACCCTGGAGAAATTTTTAATTTTCAAAGCGAAAGTCCAAACGTCCAGGCGCTTCATCCAGCCGATCTTGGCTGGGTTAAGTGCTACTTCTTGGATGCTTTTCCACTCGACCATGGTAACCCTGGAGAAAAATTTTTAGAATTCAAAACTTAATGCCAAACATCCAGGCGCTTCATCTAGCCAATCTTGGCGTGAAAGGTGCTACTTCTTGGACTCTTTTCCACTCAACCCCTGCCACCCTGGAGAAATTTTTAATTTTTTCAAGCGAAAGTCTAAACGTCCAGGCGCTTCATCCAGCCGATCTTGGCTGGGTTAAGTGCTACTTCTTGGATGCTTTTCCACTCGACCATGGTAACCCTGGAGAAAAATTTTAAGAATTCAAAACTTAATGCCAAACATCCAGGCGCTTCATCTAGCCAATCTTGGCGTGAAAGGTGCTACTTCTTGGACTCTTTTCCACTCAACCCCTGCCACCCTGGAGAAATTTTTTTAATTTTCAAGCGAAAGTCTAAACTTCCAGGCGCTTCATCCAGCCGATCTTGGCTGGGTTAAGTGCTACTTCTTGGGCGCTTTTCCACTCGACCATGGTAACCCTGGAGAGAAAATTTTTAAGAATTCAAAACTTAATGCCAAACATCCAGGCGCTTCATCTAGCCAATCTTGGCCGTGAAAGGTGCTACTTCTTGGACTCTTTTCCACTCAACCCCTGCCACCCTGGAGAAATTTTTTTAATTTTCAAAGCGAAAGTCCAAGCGTCCAGGCGCTTCATCCAGCCGATCTTGGCTGGGTTAAGTGCTACTTCTTGGATGCTTTTCCACTCGACCATGGTAACCCTGGAGAGAAAATTTTAAGAATTCAAAACTTAATGCCAAACATCCAGCGCTTCATCTAGCCAATCTTGGCGTGAAAGGTGCTACTTCTTGGACTCTTTTCCACTCAACCCCTGCCACCCTGGAGAAATTTTTTAATTTTCAAAGCGAAAGTCTAAACTTCCAGGCGCTTCATCCAGCCGATCTTGGCTGGGTTAAAGTACTACTTCTTGGGCGCTTTTCCACTCGACCATGGTAACCCTGGAGAAAATTTTTAAGAATTCAAAACTTAATGCCAAACATCCAGGCGCTTCATCTAGCCAATCTTGGCGTGAAAGGTGCTACTTCTTGGACTCTTTTCCACTCAACCCCTGCCACCCTGGAGAAATTTTTTTAATTTTCAAGCGAAAGTCCAAACGTCCAGGCGCTTCATCCAGCCGATCTTGGCTGGGTTAAGTGCTACTTCTTGGGCGCTTTTCCACTCGACCATGGTAACCCTGGAGAAAATTTTTAGAATTCAAAACTTAATGCCAAACATCCAGGCGCTTCATCTAGCCAATCTTGGCCGTGAAAGGTGCTACTTCTTGGACTCTTTTCCATTCAACCCCTGCCACCCTGGAAGAATTTTTTTAATTTTCAAAGCGAAAGTCTAAACTTCCAGGCGCTTCATCCAGCCGATCTTGGCTGGGTTAAGTGCTACTTCTTGGACGCTTTTCCACTCGACCATGGTAACCCTGGAGAAAATTTTTAAGAATTCAAAACTTAATGCCAAACATCCAGGCGCTTCATCTAGCCAATCTTGGCCGTGAAAGGTGCTACTTCTTGGACTCTTTTCCACTCAACCCCTGCCACCCTGGAGGAAATTTTTTAATTTTCAAAGCGAAAGTCCAAACGTCCAGGCGCTTCATCCAGCCGATCTTGGCTGGGTTAAGTGCTACTTCTTGGATGCTTTTCCACTCGACCATGGTAACCCTGGAGAAAATTTTAAGAATTCAAAACTTAATGCCAAACATCCAGGCGCTTCATCTAGCCAATCTTGGCGTGAAAGGTGCTACTTCTTGGACTCTTTTCCTCAACCCCTGCCACCCTGGAAGAATTTTTTTAATTTTCAAAGCGAAAGTCAAACGTCCAGGCGCTTCATCCAGCCGATCTTGGCTGGGTTAAGTGCTACTTCTTGGATGCTTTTCCACTCGACCATGGTAACCCTGGAGAAAATTTTTAAGAATTCAAAACTTAATGCCAAACATCCAGGCGCTTCATCTAGCCAATCTTGGCGTGAAAGGTGCTACTTCTTGGACTCTTTTCCACTCAACCCCTGCCACCCTGGAGAATTTTTTAATTTTCAAAGCGAAAGTCAAACGTCCAGGCGCTTCATCCAGCCGATCTTGGCTGGGTTAAGTGCTACTTCTTGGATGCTTTTCCACTCGACCATGGTAACCCTGGAGAAAAATTTTAAGAATTCAAAACTTAATGCCAAACATCCAGGCGCTTCATCTAGCCAATCTTGGCGTGAAAGGTGCTACTTCTTGGACTCTTTTCCACTCAACCCCTGCCACCCTGGAGAAATTTTTAATTTTCAAAGCGAAAGTCAAACGTCCAGGCGCTTCATCCAGCCGATCTTGGCTGGGTTAAGTGCTACTTCTTTGGCGCTTTTCCACTCGACCATGGTAACCCTGGAGAAAATTTTTAAGAATTCAAAACTTAATGCCAAACATCCAGGCGCTTCATCTAGCCAATCTTGGGCGTGAAAGGTGCTACTTCTTGGACTCTTTTCCACTCAACCCCTGCCACCCTGGAGAAATTTTTAATTTTCAAAGAAAAAGTCAAACGTCCAGGCGCTTCATCCAGCCGATCTTGGCTGGGTTAAGTGCTACTTCTTGGATGCTTTTCCACTCGACCATGGTAACCCTGGAGAAAATTTTTTAAGAATTCAAAACTTAATGCCAAACATCCAGGCGCTTCATCTAGCCAATCTTGGCGTGAAAGGTGCTACTTCTTGGACTCTTTTCCACTCAACCCCTGCCACCCTGGAGAAATTTTTTTAATTTTTCAGCGAAAGTCCAAACGTCCAGGCGCTTCATTCAGCCGTTCTTGGCTGGGTTAAGTGCTACTTTTTGGATGCTTTTCCACTCGACCATGGTAATCTTAAAGAAAACTTTTAAGAATTCAAAACTTAATGCCAAACATCCAGGCGCTTCATCTAGCCAATCTTGGCTGTGAAAGGTGCTACTTCTTGGACTCTTTTCCACTCAACCCCTGCCACCCTGGAGAAATTTTTAATTTTCAAGCGAAAGTCCAAACGTCCAGGCGCTTCATCCAGCCGATCTTGGCTGAGTTAAGTGCTACTTCTTGGACGCTTTTCCACTCGACCATGGTAACCCTGGAGAAAATTTTTAAGAATTCAAAACTTAATGCCAAACATATAGGCGCTTTATCTAGCCAATCTTGGCCGTGAAAGGTGCTACTTCTTGGACTCTTTTCCATTCAACCCCTGCCACCCTGGAGAAATTTTTTAATTTTCAAGCGAAAGTCAAACGTCCAGGCGCTTCATCCAGCCGATCTTGGCTGGGTTAAGTGCTACTTCTTGGGCGCTTTTCCACTCGACCATGGTAACCCTGGAGAAAATTTTTAAGAATTCAAAACTTAATGCCAAACATCCAGCGCTTCATCTAGCCAATCTTGGCGTGAAAGGTGCTACTTCTTGGACTCTTTTCCACTCAACCCCTGCCACCCTGGAGAATTTTTTAATTTTCAAAGCGAAAGTCCAAACGTCCAGGCGCTTCATCCAGCCGATCTTGGCTGGGTTAAGTGCTACTTCTTGGATGCTTTTCCACTCGACCATGGTAACCCTGGAGAAAATTTTTAAGAATTCAAAACTTAATGCCAAACATCCAGGCGCTTCATCTAGCCAATCTTGGCAGTGAAAGGTGAAAGGTGCTACTTCTTGGACTCTTTTCCACTCAACCCCTGCCACCCTGGAGAAATTTTTTTAATTTTCAAGCGAAAGTCCAAACGTCCAGGCGCTTCATCCAGCCGATCTTGGCTGGGTTAAGTGCTACTTCTTGGATGCTTTTCCACTCGACCATGGTAACCCTGGAGAAAAATTTTAAGAATTCAAAACTTAATGCCAAACATCCAGGCGCTTCATCTAGCCAATCTTGGCGTGAAAGGTGCTACTTCTTGGACTCTTTTCCACTCAACCCCTGCCACCCTGGAGAAATTTTTTAATTTTCAGCGAAAGTCCAAACGTCCAGGCGCTTCATCCAGCCGATCTTGGCTGGGTTAAGTGCTACTTCTTGGATGCTTTTCCACTCGACCATGGTAACCCTGGAGAAAAATTTTTAAGAATTCAAAACTTAATGCCAAACATCCAGGCGCTTCATCTAGCCAATCTTGGCGTGAAAGGTGCTACTTCTTGGACTCTTTTCCACTCAACCCCTGCCACCCTGGAGAAATTTTTTAATTTTCAAAGCGAAAGTCCAAACGTCCAGGCGCTTCATCCAGCCGATCTTGGCTGGGTTAAGTGCTACTTCTTGGATGCTTTTCCACTCGACCATGGTAACCCTGGAGAAAAATTTTAAGAATTCAAAACTTAATGCCAAACATCCAAGCGCTTCATCTAGCCAATCTTGGCGTGAAAGGTGCTACTTCTTGGACTCTTTTCCACTCAACCCCTGCCACCCTGGAGGAAATTTTTTTAATTTTCAAAGCGAAAGTCTAAACGTCCAGGCGCTTCATCCAGCCGATCTTGGCTTGGTTAAAAGTGCTACTTCTTGGATGCTTTTCCACTCGACCATGGTAACCCTGGAGAAAATTTTTAAGAATTCAAAACTTAATGCCAAACATCCAGGCGCTTCATCTAGCCAATCTTGGCTGTGAAAGGTGCTACTTCTTGGACTCTTTTCCACTCAACCCCTGCCACCCTGGAGAAAATTTTTTAATTCAAAGCGAAAGTCCAAACATCCAGGCGCTTCATCCAGCCGATCTTGGCTGGGTTAAGTGCTACTTCTTGGACGCTTTTCCACTCGACCATGGTAACCCTGGAGAAAATTTTTAGAATTCAAAACTTAATGCCAAACATCCAGGCGCTTCATCTAGCCAATCTTGGCCGTGAAAGGTGCTACTTCTTGGACTCTTTTCCACTCAACCCCTGCCACCCTGGAGAAATTTTTAATTTCAAAGCGAAAGTCCAAACGTCCAGGCGCTTCATCCAGCCGATCTTGGCTGGGTTAAGTGCTACTTCTTGGATGCTTTTCCACTCGACCATGGTAACCCTGGAGAAAAATTTTAAAATTCAAAACTTAATGCCAAACATCCAGGCGCTTCATCTAGCCAATCTTGGCCGTGAAAGGTGCTACTTCTTGGACTCTTTTCCACTCAACCCCTGCCACCCTGGAGAATTTTTTTAATTTTCAAAGCGAAAGTCAAACGTCCAGGCGCTTCATCCAGCCGATCTTGGCTGGGTTAAGTGCTACTTCTTGGATGCTTTTCCACTCGACCATGGTAACCCTGGAGAAAATTTTTTAAGAATTCAAAACTTAATGCCAAACATCCAGGCGCTTCATCTAGCCAATCTTGGCGTGAAAGGTGCTACTTCTTGGACTCTTTTCCACTCAACCCCTGCCACCCTGGAGAAATTTTTAATTTTCAAGCGAAAGTCCAAACGTCCAGGCGCTTCATCCAGCCGATCTTGGCTGGGTTAAGTGCTACTTCTTGGGCGCTTTTCCACTCGACCATGGTAACCCTGGAGAAAAATTTTTAGAATTCAAAACTTAATGCCAAACATCCAGGCGCTTCATCTAGCCAATCTTGGCGTGAAAGGTGCTACTTCTTGGACTCTTTTCCACTCAACCCCTGCCACCCTGGAGAAATTTTTTAATTTTCAAAGCGAAAGTCCAAACGTCCAGGCGCTTCATCCAGCCGATCTTGGCTGGGTTAAGTGCTACTTCTTGGATGCTTTTCCACTCGACCATGGTAACCCTGGAGAAAAATTTTAAGAATTCAAAACTTAATGCCAAACATCCAGGCGCTTCATCTAGCCAATCTTGGCGTGAAAGGTGCTACTTCTTGGACTCTTTTCCACTCAACCCCTGCCACCCTGGAGAAATTTTTAATTTTCAAGCGAAAAGTCAAGCGTCCAGGCGCTTCATCCAGCCGATCTTGGCTGGGTTAAGTGCTACTTCTTGGATGCTTTTCCACTCGACCATGGTAACCCTGGAGAAAAATTTTAAGAATTCAAAACTTAATGCCAAACATCCAGGCGCTTCATCTAGCCAATCTTGGCGTGAAAGGTGCTACTTCTTGGACTCTTTTCCACTCAACCCCTGCCACCCTGGAGAAATTTTTAATTTTCAAAGCGAAAGTCTAAACTTCCAGGCGCTTCATCCAGCCGATCTTGGCTGGGTTAAGTGCTACTTCTTTGGATGCTTTTCCACTCGACCATGGTAACCCTGGAGAAAATTTTAAGAATTCAAAACTTAATGCCAAACATCCAGGCGCTTCATCTAGCCAATCTTGGCGTGAAAGGTGCTACTTCTTGGACTCTTTTCCACTCAACCCCTGCCACCCTGGAGAAATTTTTAATTTTCAAAGCGAAAGTCTAAACGTCCAGGCGCTTCATCCAGCCGATCTTGGCTGGGTTAAGTGCTACTTCTTGGATGCTTTTCCACTCGACCATGGTAACCCTGGAGAAAATTTTTAAGAATTCAAAACTTAATGCCAAACATCCAGGCGCTTCATCTAGCCAATCTTGGCGTGAAAGGTGCTACTTCTTGGACTCTTTTCCACTCAACCCCTGCCACCCTGGAGAAATTTTTTTAATTTTCAAAGCGAAAGTCAAACGTCCAGGCGCTTCATCCAGCCGATCTTGGCTGGGTTAAGTGCTACTTCTTGGATGCGCTTTCCACTCGACCATGGTAACCCTGGAGAAAAATTTTTAGAATTCAAAACTTAATGCCAAACATCCAGGCGCTTCATCTAGCCAATCTTGGCGTGAAAGGTGCTACTTCTTGGACTCTTTTCCACTCAACCCCTGCCACCCTGGAGAAATTTTTAATTTTCAAGCGAAAGTCAAGCGTCCAGGCGCTTCATCCAGCCGATCTTGGCTGGGTTAAGTGCTACTTCTTGGATGCTTTTCCACTCGACCATGGTAACCCTGGAGAAAAATTTTAAGAATTCAAAACTTAATGCCAAACATCCAGGCGCTTCATACCAGCCGTCTTGGCGTGAAAGGTGCTACTTCTTGGACTCTTTCCTCAGCCCCTGCCACCCTGGAGAATTTTTTTAATTTTTTCAATGAAAGTCCAAGCGTCCAGTGCTTCATCCGGCGATCTTGGCTGGGTTAAGTACTACTTCTTGAATGCTTTCACTCGACCATAGTAACCTGGAGAAAAATTTTAAAATTCAAAACTTAATACTGACATCCAGGCGCTTCATCTAGCCAATCTTGGCGTGAAAGGTGCTACTTCTTGGACTCTTTTCCGCTCAACCCCTGCCACCCTGGAGAGGAAATTTTTTAATTTTCCAAGCGAGAGTCCCTAAACTTCCAGGCGCTTCATCCAGCCGATCTTGGCTGGGGTTAAGTGCACACTACTTCTTCAGGCCAGCTTTTCCGCCGACCATGGTAACCCTGGAAAAATTTTAAATTAAAACAATACCCAAACATCCAGGCGCTTCATCTAGCCAATCTTGGGCGTGATTGCTACTTCTTGGACTCTTTTCCACTCAACCCCTGCCACCCTGGAGAAATTTTTTTTTAATTTTCAAGCGAAAGTCTAAACTTCCAGGCGCTTCATCAGCGATCTTGGCTGGGTTAAGTGCTACTTCTTGGGCGGCTTTTCCGCATAAACCATGATAGCCTGAAGAAAAATTTTGGGAATTCAAAACGTACCGAAACATCCGGAAGCCATCTGGCCAATCTTGGCCGTGAAGTGCTACTTCTTGGACTCTTTTCCACTCAACCCTACCCTGGAGATTTTTTTAATTTTCAGCGAGAATCCAAGCGTCCAGGCGCTTCATCCAGCCCGATCTTGGCTGGGTCAAGTCACTACTTCTTGGATCTTTCACTCGACCATTAGTAACCCTGGAAAAATTTCAAAATTCAAAACTTAATGCCAAACATCCAGGCGCTTCATCTAGCCAATCTTGGCCGTGAAGGTGCTACTTCTGGACTCTTTTCCACTCCAGCCCTGCCACCCTGGAGAAATTTTTTAATTTTCAAGCGAAGTCTAAACTTCGGGCGCTTCCATCCAGCCGATCTTGGCTGGGTTAAATTACTACTTCTTCAGACCTTTTCCACTCGACCAAGTAACCCTGGAGAAAAATTTTAAGAATTCAAAACTTAATGCCAAACATCCGGTAGCTTCATCCCCCAGCCAATCTTGGCGTGAAAGGTGCTACTTCTTGGACTCTTTCCATTTCAACCTGCAGCCTGGAGAAATTTTTAATTTTTCAAAGCAAAAGTCAAGCGTCAGGCGCTTCATCCAGCCGATCTTGGCTGGGTCAAGTGCTACTTCTTTATGCTTTCACTCGACCATGGTAACCCTGGAGAAAAATTTTGAAATTCAAACTTAATGCCAAACATCCAGGAAGCGCTTCATCTGGCCAAATCTTGGCGTGAAGGTGCTACTTGGCAGACTCACCACTCGCCCTGCCCACCCTGGAGAGAAATTGCAATTTTTTCAGCGAAGTCTAAACTTCCAGAGGCGCTTCATCCAGCGATCTTGGCTGGGTTAGTGCTTCATGTAGGCCGGCTTTCCGCCGACCATGGTAACCCTGGAGAAAAATTTAAATTCAAAACTTAATACCAAACATCCGAAGTAGCCATCTGGCCAATCTTGGCGTGAAGGTGCTGCTTGATCACCATCAACCCCTGCCACCCTGGAGAAATTTTTAATTTTCAAAGCGAAGTCTAAACTTCCAGGCGCTTCATCCAGCGATCTTGGCTGGGTTAAGTGCTACTTCTTCAGACGCTTTTCCACTCGACCATGGTAACCCTGAAGAAAATTTTTAGGAATTCAAGCTTAATGCAAACATCCAGGCTTAACCTAGCCAATCTTGGCGTGAAAAGGTGCTACTTCTTGGACTCTTTCCATTCAACCCTGCGCCCTGGAGAAATTTTTTTAATTTCAAAGCAAAATCCAAGCGTCCAGGCGCTATTAACCGATCTTGTGAGTTAAGTGCTACTTCTTTGTCTTTCCACTCGACCGCGGTAACCCTGGAAAATTTTGAAATTCAAAACTTAATACCAAACATCCAGGCGCTACATCTAGCCAATCTTGGCACGTGAAGGTGCTACTTCTTGGACTCTTTCCTCCAACCCCTGCCACCCTGGAGGAAATTTTTAATTTTCCGTGAAAGTCTAGCTTGGCGCTTCATCGGCGATCTTGGCTTTGGGTTAAGTGCTACTTCTTGGACGCTTTTCCATAATGTGGTAACCCTGAAGAAAATTTTTAAAATTCAAACTTAATGCCAAACATCAGGCTTCATCTGTTTAATCTTGGCAGTGAAAGGTGCTACTTCTTGGACTCTTTTCCACTCAACCCTACCACCCTGGAGAAATTTTAATTTTCAAAGCGAAAGTCAAGCGCGTCCAGAGGCGCTTCATCCAGCCCGATCTTGGCACCAGGTTAAAGTGCTATGTGGATGTTTTTCCACTCATTCATAAGTAACCCTGAAAAATTTAAGAATTCAAAACTTAATGCCCAAACATCAGGCGCTTCACATCCTGGCAATCTTGGCCGTGAAGAGTGCTATGGCGGACTCTTTTCCACTCCAACCCCTGCCACCCTGGAGAAATTTTTAATTTTCAAGCGAAAATCCTAAACTTCCAGGCGCTTCATCAGCCGATCTTGGCTAGGTTAAGTCACTACTTCTTCTGAGCCTTTCCATAAATACATAGTAACCCTGAAAATTTTTGAAATTAAAACTTAATGCCAAACATCCAGGCTTCATCTAGCTAATCTTGTGTGAGTGCTACTTCTTGGACTCTTTTCCACATTCAACCCCTGCCACCCTGGAGAGATTTTTAATTTTCAGCGAAAATCAAGCGTCGAGCTTCATCCAGCGATCTTGGCTGGGTTAAGTCACTACTTCTTGGATCTTTTCCACTTTCGACCATAGTAACCTGGAGAAAAATTTGGAATTCAAAACTTAATGCCAAACATCAGGCGCTTCATCTAGCCAATCACGGCGTGGTGGCGCTACTTCTTGGACTCTTTTCGCTCAACCCCTGCCACCCTGGAGAAATTTTTAATTTTTCAAAAGCGAAAGTCTAAACTTCCAGCGCTTCATCCAGCCGATCTTGGCTGGGTTAAGTGCTACTTCTTGGGCGCTTTTCCTCGACCATGGTAACCCTGAAGAAAATTTTAGAATTCAAAACTTAATGCAAACATCGGGCTTAACCTAGCCAATCTTGGCGTGAAGGTGCTACTTCTTGAATCTTGCCGTTCAACCCCTGCCATGGAGAATTTTTAATTTTCAAAGTAAAAGTCAAGCGTCGGAAAGCTACATCCAGCCGATCTTGGCTGGGTTAAATGCTACTTCTTGGATGCTTGCCGCCGACCATGGTAACCCTGGAGAAAATTTTAAAAAATTCAAAACTTAATGCCAAACATCCAGGCGCTTCATCCCTAGCCAATCTTGGCCGTGAAAGGTGCTACTTCTTGGACTCTTTTCCTCAACCCCTGCCACCCTGGAATTTTTAATTTTCAGCGAAAGTCTAAACTTCCAGGCGCTTCATCCAGCGATCTTGGCTGGGTTAAGTAATGCATGGGCGCCTCCGCACCGACCATATGGTAACCCTGGAGAAAATTTTAAAATTCAAAACTTAATGCCAAACATCCCGGGCGCTTTATCTGCCAATCTTGGCACGTGAAAGGTGCTACTTCTTGGACTCTTTTCCATCAGCCTGCACCCTGGAGAAATTTTTAGTGCAGCGAAATCTAAACTTCCAGGCACGCTACATCCAGCCGATCTTGGCTGGAATTTAATCTAACTTCTTGGGCGCTTTTCACTCGACCATGGTAACCCTGAAAATTTTTAGAATTGAAACTTAATGCCAAACATCCCGGAAGCCCCATCTAGCCAATCTTTGGCCGTGAAAGTGCTACTTCTTGGACTCTTTTCCCTCCAACCCCTGCCACCCTGGAGAAATTTTTAATTTTCCAATGAAAGTCCAAGCGTCAGGCGGCTTCATCCAGCCGATCTGGCTGGGTAGGAGTGCTACTTCTTGGATGTTTCCATAAACCATAAGTAACCCTGGAGAAAAATTTTAAGAATTCAAAACTTAATGCCAAACATCAGAAACATTCATCAGCCAATCTTGGCGTGAAAGGTGCTACTTCTTGGACTCTTTTCCCTCTTCCCTGCCACCCTGGAGAAATTTTTTTAATTTTCAAGCGAAGTCTAAACTTCCAGGCGCTTCATCCAGCGATCTTGGCTGGAGTTAGGGTACTACTTCTTCTGGGCCGCTTTTCCTCGACCATAGTAACCCTGAAGAAAATTTTTAAGGAATTCAAACTTAATGCCCAAACATCAGGCTTCATCTAGCTAATCTTGGCGTGAGAGGTGCTACTTCTTGGACTCTTTAATTCAAGCCTGCCGCCTGGAGGTGCAATTTTCCAAGCGAATCCCAAAGCGTCCAGCGCTTCATCCAGCGATCTTGGCTGGGTTGGTGCTACTTCTTGGATGCTTTTCACTCGACCATGGTAACCCTGGAGAAAAATTTTAAGAATTCAAACTTAATGCCAAACATCGGGCGCTTCATCTAGCCAATCTTGTGCGTGAAAGGTGCTACTTTGTGGACTCTTTCCTCAACCCTGCCACCCTGGAGAGGTGCAATTTTTCAAACGAAGTCTAAACTTCCAGGCGCTGTTAGCCCGATCTGGCTGGGTTAAGTGCTACTTCTTCAGACCTTTCACTCGACCATGGTAACCCTGAAGAAAATTTTTAAGAATTCAAAACTTAATGCCAAACATCGGAAACTAACCTAGCCGTCTTGGCGTGAAGGTGCTACTTCTTGGACTCTTTTCCATTCAACCCCTGCCACCATGAGAGAAATTTTCAATTTTCAAGCGAAATTGGCGTCCGACGCTTCATCAGCTTGATCTTGGCCGGAGTTAAGTGCTCGCTATTGGATCTTTTCCACTCGACCATGGTAACCCTGGAGAAAAATTTTAGAATTCAAACTTAATGCCAAACATCCAGGCCTTCATCTGTAATCTTGCTTGGTGAGAGTGCTACTTCTTGGACTCTTACCTCAACCCCTGCCACCTGGAAAATTTTTAATTTTTCAAGCGAAGTCTAAACTTCCAGGCCTTGTCCAGCAGATCTTGGCTGGTTGGTAAAATACTTCTTGGGCGCTTTTCCACTCGTCATGGTAACCCTGGAAAAATTTAAAAATTCAAAACTTAATACCAAACATCCAGGCGCTTTGTCTAGCCAATCTTGGCCGTGAAAGGTGCTACTTCTTGGACTCTTTTCCTCCAACCCCTGCCACCCTGGAGAAATTTTTGACACCAGCGAAAGTCTAAACTTCCAGGCGCTATCCAGCCGATCTTGGCTGGTTGGTACTACTTCTTCAGGCGACTTTTCCACTCGACCATAGGTAACACAGAGAAAATTTTTAAGAATTCAAAACTTAATGCAAACATCGGAAAAACTTCATCTAGCCAATCTTGTGAAAGTTGCTACTTGGACTCTTTTCATTCAACCCTGCCACTGGAGAAATTTTTTAATTTTCAAAAGCAAAGTCCAAGCGTCCAGGCGCTTCATCCAGCGATCTTGGCTGGGTTAAGTGCTGCACTTCTTCAGATGCTTTTCCACTCGACCATAGTAACCCTGGAGAAAAATTTTCAGAATTAAAACTTAATGCAAACATCAGTATTCATCTAGCCAATCTTGGCAGTGAAAGGTGCTACTTCTTGAGACTCTTTTCCTCAACCCCTGCCACCCTGGAGAATTTTTTTAATTTTCAAAGCCGAAGTCTAAACTTCGAGCGCTTCATCCAGCTGATCTTGGCTGGAACAAGTGCCCTAATAATAGGCCGCTTTTCGCTCGACCACTGGTAACTTCCCTGAAAATTTTTAAGAATTCAAAACTTAATGCCAAACATCAGGCTTCATCTAGCCAATCTTGGCGTGAAAGAGTGCTACTTCTTGAGACTCTTTCCCTCCTTCATGTCACCCTGGAGGAAATTTTTGGTATAGCGAAAGTCAAGCGTCGAGCGTACATCCGTGATCTTAAGCTGGGTTAAAGTGCTACTTCTTGGATGTTTTCCGCTCAAACCATGTTAACCCTGGAGAAAAATTTAAGAATTCAAAACTTATTACCAAAACATCCGACACAGTAGCCAATCTTGTACGTGAAAGAGTGCTACTTCTTGGACTCTTCACTCAACCCCACACCACCCTGGAGAAATTTTTTATTTTCAAGCGAAAGTCTAAACTTCCAGCGCTTCATCGGCGATCTTGGCTGGGTTAAATTTTCTTCTTGAATAACTTTTCCACTCGACCATAGTAACCCTGAAGAAAATTTTTAAATTCAAAACTTAATGCACCAAACATCAGGCTTCATCTAGCCAATCTTAGCGTGAAAGGTGCTACTTCTTGGACTCTTTTCCACTCAGCCTACCACCCTGGAAATTTTTTTAATTTTCCATGAAATCCCAAACGTCGAGCGCTTCATCCAGCCCGATCTTGGCTGGTTAAGTCACTACTTCTTGAATCTTTCCACTGCGACCATAATCAACCCTGGAGAAAAATTTAAAATTCAAACTTAATGCCAAACATCCAGGCGCTTCATCTGTAATCTTGGCGTGAAAGGTGCTACTTCTTGGACTCTTTTCCATAACCCCTGCCACCCTGGAGAAATTTTTAATTTTCAAGCGAAAGTCTAAACTTACAGGCGCTTCATCCAGCGATCTTGGCTGGTTGAAAGTGCTACTTCTTCGACAGCTTTTCCTCGACCATGGTAACCCTGAAAATTTTTAAGAATTCAAAACTTAATGCAAACATCCAGGCAACCTAGCCAATCTTGGCGTGAAAGTGCTACTTCTTGGACTCTTTTCCATTCAACCCCTGCCACCCTGGAGAGAATTTTTTTAATTTCAAGCAAAAGTCAAGCGTCAGGCAACTTCATCTTGGCCGATCTTGGCTGGGTTAAGTGCTACTTCTTGATCACTTTTCCACTCAAGACCATGGCTTAGCCCTGGAGAAAAATTTTAAGAATTCAAAACTTAATGCCAAACATCCAGCGCTTCATCCTAGCCCAATCTTGGCGTGAAAGGTGCTACTTCTTGAACTCTTTTCCATTCAACCCCCTGCACACAGGAGAAATTTTTTAATTTTCAATGAAAGTCTAAACTTCAGTGCTTCATCAGCCGATCTTAGCTGGAGTTAAGTGCTACTTCTTGGGCCAGCTTTTCCCACTCATTCATAGTAACCCTGAAGAAAATTTTTAAGAATTCAAAACTTAATGCCAAACATCCAGGCTTCATCCCCTGGCACAATCTTGGCACGTGAAAGGTGCACTACTTCTTGGACTCTTTCCACTCAACCCTGCCACCCTGGAGAAATTTTTAATTTTCAAATCGAAAGTCAAGCGTCCAGGCGCTTCATCCAGCCCGATCTTAGCTGGGTTAGTCTTTAACTAACTGAATCTTTTCCACTCGACCATGGTAACCCTGGAGAAAAATTTTGGGTCAGGAAACTTAATGCCAGCATCCAGTAGCTTCATCTAGCCAATCTTGGCGTGAAAGGTGCTACTTCTTGGACTCTTTTCCAATCAACCCTGCCACCCTGGAGGAAATTTTTAATTTTCAGCGAAAGTCAGCGTCGGGTAGCTTCATCCAGCGATCTTGGCTGGGTTAAATTCTTCTTCTTCAGATCTTTCCCTTTCGACCATAGTAACCCTGGAGAAAAATTTTGAAATTCAAAACTTAATGCCAACATCCAGGCGCTTCATCTAGCCAATCTTGGCGTGAGTGCTACTTCTTGGACTCTTCCAATCAACCCCTGCCACCCTGGAGAAATTTTTAATTTTCAAATGGCGAGAATCCAAACGTCAGGCGCTTCACATCCAGCGATCTTGGCTGGGTTAAGTCTTTACTTCTTGGTCTTTTCCACTTTCGACATGGTAACCCTGGAGAAAAATTTTAAAATTCAAAACTTAATGCAAACATCAAGCGCTTCATCTAGCCAATCTTTAGCCGTGAAGAGTGCTACTTCCCAGACTCTTTTCATCAACCCCTGCCACCCTGGAGAAATTTTTAATTTTCAAGCGAAGTCTAAACTTCAGGCGCTACATCAGCGATCTTGGCTGGGTTAAGTGCTACTTCTTGAGCCTTTTCCACTCGACCATAGAAAGTAACCCTAGAAGAAAATTTTAAGAATTCAAAACTTAATGCCAAACATCCAGGCTTCATCCTGGCCAATCTTGGCCGTGAAGGTCTGCACTTCTTGGACTCTTTTCCTCAACCCTGCCACCCTGGAGGGAAAATTTTTAATTTCCAGCGAAAATCCAGGCGTCCAGAGCTGCATCCAGCGATCTTGGCTGGGTTAAGTGCTACTTCTTGGGCCAGCTTTTCCACTCGACCATAGTAACCCTGGAGAAAATTTTAAAATTCAAAACTTAATGCAAACATCCAGCGCTTCATCTAGCCAATCTTGGCCGTGAAGAGTGCTACTTCTTGAACTCTTTTCCCTCAGCTACCACCCTGGAGAATTTTTAATTTTTCAAGCCCAGTCTAAACTTCCCAGCGCTTCATCCAGCGATCTTGGCTGGGTTAAGTGCTACTTCTTCAGGCCTTTTCCTGCGACCATATGTAACCTGAAGAAAAATTTTAAAATTCAAAACTGTGCCAAACATCAGGCTTAACCTGGCAATCTTGGCACGTGAAGGTGCTACTTCTTGGACTCTTTTCCATTCAACCCCTGCCACCCTGGAGAAATTTTTAATTTTCAAGCAAAAGTCAAGCGTCCAGAAGCTGCATCCAGCGATCTTGTGGGTTAAGTGCTAACTATTGAATGCTTTTCCCACTCGACCATGGTAACCCTGGAGAAAATTTTAGAAGATTCAAAACAATGCAAACATCCAGAGTATCTGGCAATCTTGTACCGTGAAAGGTACTACTTCTTGGACTCTTTCCACTCCAACCCCACCCTGCCACCCTGGAGAAATTTTTAATTTTTCAAGCGAAGATCCTAAACTTTGGCGCTTCATCGCCGATCTTGGCTGGAGTTAAGTGCTACTTCTTCTGGACAGCACCACTTTCGACCATAAAGTAACCCTGAGAAAATTTTTAAGAATTCAAGCAATGCCAAACATCAGGCTTCATCAACCAATCTTGGCACGTGAAAGGTGCTACTTGGACTCTTTTCCCTCCGCCCCTGCCACCCTGGAGAAATTTTTTTAATTATAAGCGAATCCCAGCGTCCAGCGCTTCATCCAGCTGATCTTGGCTGGTTAAGTGCTACTTCTTGGTTCTTTTCACTCGACCATGGTAACCCTGGAGAAAAATTTTTAAGAATTAAAAACATTTGGCTTGTCAGGCGCTTCATCTAGCCAATCTTGGCCGTGAAGGTGCTACTTCTTGGACTCTTTCCCTCAACCCCTGCCACCCTGGAGAAATTTTTAATTTTCAAGAAAGCGAAAGTCTAAAGCTTCCAGGCGCTACATCCAGCGATCTTGGCTGGGTTAAGTGCTAACTAACTGGGCGCTGTTCCACTCGACCATGGTAACCTGAAGAAAATTTTTAGAATTCAGAAACTTAATGCCAAACATCAGGCTTCATCTGGCCAATCTTGGCGTGAAAGGTGCTACTTCTTGGACTCTTTTCCCTCCAACCCTGCCCTGGAGAAATTTTTTAATTTTTTCAAGCGAAAATCCAAGCGTCCAGGCGCTTCATCCAGCGATCTTGGCTGGGATTGCGTGCTACTTCTTGGATCTTTTCCACTCAAACCATGAAGTAACCTGGAGAGAAAATTTTAAAAATTCAAGGCAATGCCAAACATCCAGGCGCTTCATCTAGCCAATCTTGGCGTGAGTGCTACTTCTTGGACTCTTTACTCCACTCCAACCCTGCACCACCTGGAGAAATTTTTAATTTTCCAAAGCCGAAAGTCCCAAGCGTCGAGCGCTTCATCAGCCGATCTTGGCTGGAGTTAAGTGCTACTTCTTACAGATGCTTTTCCACTTTCGACCATGATGGCCTGAAGAAAAATTTTAAAATTCAAAACTTGGTACCAAACATCAGGCGCTTCATCTAAGCCAATCTTGGCAGTGAAAGGTGCATGTTGGACTCTTTCCTCCAACCCCTGCACCCTGGAGAATTTTTAATTTTTCGGCGAGTCTAAACTGGGCGCTTCATCCAGCCCGATCTTGGCTGAGTTGAAAGTGCGCTACTTCTTGGGCAGCTTTCCACTCGACCATGGTAACCCTGAAGAAAAATTTTAGAATTCAAAACTTAATGCCAAACATCCAGGCGCTTCATCTAGCCAATCTTGGCCGTGAAAGGTGCTACTTCTTGGACTCTTTTCCACTCAACCCCTGCCACCCTGGAGAAATTTTTAATTTTCAAAGCGAAAGTCCAAACCTCCAGGCGCTTCATCCAGCCGATCTTGGCTGGGTTAAGTGCTACTTCTTGGGCAGCTTTTCCACTCGACCATGGTAACCCTGGAGAAAATTTTTAAGAATTCAAAACTTAATGCCAAACATCCAGGCGCTTCATCTAGCCAATCTTGGCCGTGAAAGGTGCTACTTCTTGGACTCTTTTCACTCAACCCCTGCCACCCTGGAGAAATTTTTAATTTTCAAAGCCTGAGTCCAAACGTCAGGCGCTTCATCCAGCCGATCTTGGCTGGGTTAAGTGCTACTTCTTGGGCGCTTTTCCACTCGACCATGGTAACCCTGGAGAAAATTTTTAGAAATTCAAAACTTAATGCCAAACATCCAGGCGCTTCATCTAGCCAATCTTGGCGTGAAAGGTGCTACTTCTTGGACTCTTTTCCACTCAACCCCTGCCACCCTGGAGAAATTTTTAATTTTCAAAGCGAAAGTCCAAACGATCCAGGCGCTTCATCCAGCCGATCTTGGCTGGGTTAAGTGCTACTTCTTGGGCAGCTTTTCCACTCGACCATGGTAACCCTGGAGAAAATTTTTAAGAATTCAAAACTTAATGCCAAACATCCAGGCGCTTCATCTAGCCAATCTTGGCGTGAAAGGTGCTACTTCTTGGACTCTTTTCCACTCAACCCCTGCCACCCTGGAGAAATTTTTAATTTTCAAAGCGAAAGTCCAAACTTCAGGCGCTTCATCCAGCCCGATCTTGGCTGGGTTAAGTGCTACTTCTTGGACGCTTTTCCACTCGACCATGGTAACCCTGGAGAAAATTTTTAAGAATTCAAAACTTAATGCCAAACATCCAGGCGCTTCATCTAGCCAATCTTGGCCGTGAAAGGTGCTACTTCTTGGACTCTTTTCCACTCAACCCCTGCCACCCTGGAGAAAATTTTTAATTTTCAAGCGAAAGTCCAAACGTCCAGGCGCTTCATCCAGCCGATCTTGGCTGGGTTAAGTGCTACTTCTTGGGCAGCTTTTCCACTCGACCATGGTAACCCTGGAGAAAATTTTTAGAATTCAAAACTTAATGCCAAACATCCAGGCGCTTCATCTAGCCAATCTTGGCGTGAAAGGTGCTACTTCTTGGACTCTTTTCCACTCAACCCCTGCCACCCTGGAGAAATTTTTAATTTTCAAGCGAAAGTCTAAACGTCCAGGCGCTTCATCCAGCCGATCTTGGCTGGGTTAAGTGCTACTTCTTGGATGCTTTTCCACTCGACCATGGTAACCCTGGAGAAAATTTTTAAGAATTCAAAACTTAATGCCAAACATCCAGGCGCTTCATCTAGCCAATCTTGGCACGTGAAAGGTGCTACTTCTTGGACTCTTTTCCACTCAACCCCTGCCACCCTGGAGAAATTTTTTTTTAATTTTCAAAGCGAAAATCCAAACGTCCAGGCGCTTCATCCAGCCGATCTTGGCTGGGTTAAGTGCTACTTCTTGGACGCTTTTCCACTCGACCATGGTAACCCTGGAGAAAATTTTTAAAAATTCAAAACTTAATGCCAAACATCCAGGCGCTTCATCTAGCCAATCTTGGCCGTGAAAGGTGCTACTTCTTGGACTCTTTTCCTCAACCCCTGCCACCCTGGAGAAATTTTTTAATTTTCAAGCGAAAGTCCAAACGTCCAGGCGCTTCATCCAGCCGATCTTGGCTGGGTTAAGTGCTACTTCTTGGACGCTTTTCCACTCGACCATGGTAACCCTGGAGAAAATTTTTAAGAATTCAAAACTTAATGCCAAACATCCAGGCGCTTCATCTAGCCAATCTTGGCGTGAAAGGTGCTACTTCTTGGACTCTTTTCCACTCAACCCCTGCCACCCTGGAGAAATTTTTTTAATTTTCAAAGCGAAAGTCCAAACGTCCAGGCGCTTCATCCAGCCGATCTTGGCTGGGTTAAGTGCTACTACTTCTTGGAGGCTTTTCCACTCGACCATGGTAACCCTGGAGAAAAATTTTAGAATTCAAAACTTAATGCCAAACATCCAGGCGCTTCATCTAGCCAATCTTGGCGTGAAAGGTGCTACTTCTTGGACTCTTTTCCACTCAACCCCTGCCACCCTGGAGAAATTTTTTAATTTTCAAAGCGAAAGTCCAAACTTCCAGGCGCTTCATCCAGCCGATCTTGGCTGGGTTAAGTGCTACTTCTTGGGCGCTTTTCCACTCGACCATGGTAACCCTGGAGAAAATTTTTAAGAATTCAAAACTTAATGCCAAACATCCAGGCGCTTCATCTAGCCAATCTTGGCGTGAAAGGTGCTACTTCTTGGACTCTTTTCCCTCAACCCCTGCCACCCTGGAGGAAATTTTTAATTTTCAAAGCGAAAGTCCAAACGTCCAGGCGCTTCATCCAGCGATCTTGGCTGGGTTAAGTGCTACTTC
The DNA here is from genome assembly GCF_018831695.1 of Puntigrus tetrazona. Taxonomy (NCBI): domain Eukaryota; kingdom Metazoa; phylum Chordata; class Actinopteri; order Cypriniformes; family Cyprinidae; genus Puntigrus; species Puntigrus tetrazona. The sequence continues at coordinate 90,791 of NW_025048746.1, read as the reverse complement.
TTGAACGCTTTTCCACTCGACCATGGTAACCCTGGAGAAAATTTTTAAGAATTCAAAACTTAATGCCAAACATCCAGGCGCTTCATCTAGCCAATCTTGGCCGTGAAAGGTGCTACTTCTTGGACTCTTTTCCACTCAACCCCTGCCACCCTGGAGAATTTTTTAATTTTCAAAGCGAAAGTCAAACGTCCAGGCGCTTCATCCAGCCGATCTTGGCTGGGTTAAGTGCTACTTCTTGGGCGCTTTTCCACTCGACCATGGTAACCCTGGAGAAAATTTTTAAGAATTCAAAACTTAATGCCAAACATCCAGGCGCTTCATCTAGCCAATCTTGGCGTGAAAGGTGCTACTTCTTGGACTCTTTTCCCTCAACCCCTGCCACCCTGGAGAAATTTTTTAATTTTCAAAGCGAAAGTCCAAACGTCCAGGCGCTTCATCCAGCCGATCTTGGCTGGGTTAAGTGCTACTTCTTGGATGCTTTTCCACTCGACCATGGTAACCCTGGAGAAAATTTTTAAGAATTCAAAACTTAATGCCAAACATCCAGGCGCTTCATCTAGCCAATCTTGGCCGTGAAAGGTGCTACTTCTTGGACTCTTTTCCACTCAACCCCTGCCACCCTGGAGAAATTTTTTAATTTTCAAGCGAAAGTCCCAACGTCCAGGCGCTTCATCCAGCCGATCTTGGCTGGGTTAAGTGCTACTTCTTGGATGCTTTTCCACTCGACCATGGTAACCCTGGAGAAAATTTTTAAGAATTCAAAACTTAATGCCAAACATCCAGGCGCTTCATCTAGCCAATCTTGGCGTGAAAGGTGCTACTTCTTGGACTCTTTTCCACTCAACCCCTGCCACCCTGGAGAATTTTTTTAATTTTCAAAGCGAAAGTCTAAAGCGTCCAGGCGCTTCATCCAGCCGATCTTGGCTGGGTTAAGTGCTACTTCTTGGGCAGCTTTTCCACTCGACCATGGTAACCCTGGAGAAAATTTTTAGAATTCAAAACTTAATGCCAAACATCCAGGCTTCATCTAGCCAATCTTGGCGTGAAAGGTGCTACTTCTTGGACTCTTTTCCACTCAACCCCTGCCACCCTGGAGAAATTTTTTTAATTTTCAAGCGAAAGTCCAAACGTCCAGGCGCTTCATCCAGCCGATCTTGGCTGGGTTAAGTGCTACTTCTTGGATGCTTTTCCACTCGACCATGGTAACCCTGGAGAAAAATTTTAAGAATTCAAAACTTAATGCCAAACATCCAGGCGCTTCATCTAGCCAATCTTGGCGTGAAAGGTGCTACTTCTTGGACTCTTTTCCACTCAACCCCTGCCACCCTGGAGAAATTTTTTTAATTTTCAAAGCGAAAGTCCAAACGTCCAGGCGCTTCATCCAGCCGATCTTGGCTGGGTTAAGTGCTACTTCTTGGGCGCTTTTCCACTCGACCATGGTAACCCTGGAGAAAATTTTTAAGAATTCAAAACTTAATGCCAAACATCCAGGCGCTTCATCTAGCCAATCTTGGCGTGAAAGGTGCTACTTCTTGGACTCTTTTCCACTCAACCCCTGCCACCCTGGAGAAATTTTTTAATTTTCAAAGCGAATGTCCAAACGTCCAGGCGCTTCATCCAGCCGATCTTGGCTGGGTTAAGTGCTACTTCTTGGATGCTTTTCCACTCGACCATGGTAACCCTGGAGAAAATTTTAAGAATTCAAAACTTAATGCCAAACATCCAGGCGCTTCATCTAGCCAATCTTGGCGTGAAAGGTGCTACTTCTTGGACTCTTTTCCACTCAACCCCTGCCACCCTGGAGAAATTTTTTAATTTTCAAGCGAAAGTCCAAGCGTCCAGGCGCTTCATCCAGCCGATCTTGGCTGGGTTAAGTGCTACTTCTTGGATGCTTTTCCACTCGACCATGGTAACCCTGGAGAAAAATTTTAAGAATTCAAAACTTAATGCCAAACATCCAGGCGCTTCATCTAGCCAATCTTGGCCGTGAAAGGTGCTACTTCTTGGACTCTTTTCCACTCAACCCCTGCCACCCTGGAGAAATTTTTAATTTTCAAAGCGAAAGTCCAAGCGTCCAGGCGCTTCATCCAGCCGATCTTGGCTGGGTTAAGTGCTACTTCTTGGGCGCTTTTCCACTCGACCATGGTAACCCTGGAGAAAAATTTTTAAGAATTCAAAACTTAATGCCAAACATCCAGGCGCTTCATCTAGCCAATCTTGGCCGTGAAAGGTGCTACTTCTTGGACTCTTTTCCACTCAACCCCTGCCACCCTGGAGAAATTTTTAATTTTTTTCAAGCGAAAGTCTAAACTTCCAGGCGCTTCATCCAGCCGATCTTGGCTGGGTTAAGTGCTACTTCTTGGGCGCTTTTCCACTCGACCATGGTAACCCTGGAGAAAATTTTTAAGAATTCAAAACTTAATGCCAAACATCCAGCGCTTCATCTAGCCAATCTTGGCGTGAAAGGTGCTACTTCTTGGACTCTTTTCCACTCAACCCCTGCCACCCTGGAGAAATTTTTAATTTTCAAAGCGAAAGTCCAAACGTCCAGGCGCTTCATCCAGCCGATCTTGGCTGGGTTAAGTGCTACTTCTTGGATGCTTTTCCACTCGACCATGGTAACCCTGGAGAAAAATTTTTAGAATTCAAAACTTAATGCCAAACATCCAGGCGCTTCATCTAGCCAATCTTGGCGTGAAAGGTGCTACTTCTTGGACTCTTTTCCACTCAACCCCTGCCACCCTGGAGAAATTTTTTAAATTTTCAAGCGAAAGTCCAAACGTCCAGGCGCTTCATCCAGCGATCTTGGCTGGGTTAAGTGCTACTTCTTGGATGCTTTTCCACTCGACCATGGTAACCCTGGAGAAAATTTTTAAGAATTCAAAACTTAATGCCAAACATCCAGGCGCTTCATCTAGCCAATCTTGGCGTGAAAGGTGCTACTTCTTGGACTCTTTTCCCTCAACCCCTGCCACCCTGGAGAAATTTTTTAATTTTCAAGCGAAAGTCAAACGTCCAGGCGCTTCATCCAGCCGATCTTGGCTGGGTTAAGTGCTACTTCTTGGGATGCTTTTCCACTTTCGACCATGGTAACCCTGGAGAAAAATTTTAAGAATTCAAAACTTAATGCCAAACATCCAGGCGCTTCATCTAGCCAATCTTGGCCGTGAAAGGTGCTACTTCTTGGACTCTTTTCCACTCAACCCCTGCCACCCTGGAGAAATTTTTTAATTTTCAAAGCGAAAGTCCAAACGTCCAGGCGCTTCATCCAGCCGATCTTGGCTGGGTTAAGTGCTACTTCTTGGGCGCTTTTCCACTCGACCATGGTAACCCTGGAGAAAATTTTTAAGAATTCAAAACTTAATGCCAAACATCCAGGCGCTTCATCTAGCCAATCTTGGCGTGAAAGGTGCTACTTCTTGGACTCTTTTCCACTCAACCCCTGCCACCCTGGAGAAATTTTTTAATTTTCAAAGCGAAAGTCTAAAGCGTCCAGGCGCTTCATCCAGCCGATCTTGGCTGGGTTAAGTGCTACTTCTTGGGCTTGGACTTTTTCCACTCGACCATGGTAACCCTGGAGAAAATTTTTAAGAATTCAAAACTTAATGCCAAACATCCAGGCGCTTCATCTAGCCAATCTTGGGCGTGAAAGGTGCTACTTCTTGGACTCTTTTCCACTCAACCCCTGCCACCCTGGAGAAATTTTTTTAATTTTCAAAGCGAAAGTCCAAACGTCCAGGCGCTTCATCCAGCCGATCTTGGCTGGGTTAAGTGCTACTTCTTGGGCGCTTTTCCACTCGACCATGGTAACCCTGGAGAAAATTTTAAGAATTCAAAACTTAATGCCAAACATCCAGGCGCTTCATCTAGCCAATCTTGGCCGTGAAAGGTGCTACTTCTTGGACTCTTTTCCCTCAACCCCTGCCACCCTGGAGAAATTTTTTAATTTTCAAAGCGAAAGTCCAAACGTCAGGCGCTTCATCCAGCCGATCTTGGCTGGGTTAAGTGCTACTTCTTGGACGCTTTTCCACTCGACCATGGTAACCTGGAGAAAATTTTTAAGAATTCAAAACTTAATGCCAAACATCCAGGCGCTTCATCTAGCCAATCTTGGCCGTGAAAGGTGCTACTTCTTGGACTCTTTTCCACTCAACCCCTGCCACCCTGGAGAAATTTTTTAATTTTCAAGCGAAAGTCCAAGCGTCCAGGCGCTTCATCCAGCGATCTTGGCTGGGTTAAGTGCTACTTCTTGGGCGCTTTTCCACTCGACCATGGTAACCCTGGAGAAAAATTTTTAGAATTCAAAACTTAATGCCAAACATCCAGGCGCTTCATCTAGCCAATCTTGGCCGTGAAAGGTGCTACTTCTTGGACTCTTTTCCACTCAACCCCTGCCACCCTGGAGAAATTTTTTAATTTTCAAAGCGAAAGTCCAAACGTCCAGGCGCTTCATCCAGCCGATCTTGGCTGGGTTAAGTGCTACTTCTTGGGCGCTTTTCCACTCGACCATGGTAACCCTGGAGAAAATTTTTAAGAATTCAAAACTTAATGCCAAACATCCAGGCGCTTCATCTAGCCAATCTTGGGCGTGAAAGGTGCTACTTCTTGGACTCTTTTCCACTCAACCCCTGCCACCCTGGAGAAATTTTTAATTTTCAAAGCGAAAGTCCAAGCGTCCAGGCGCTTCATCCAGCCGATCTTGGCTGGGTTAAGTGCTACTTCTTGGGCAGCTTTTCCACTCGACCATGGTAACCCTGGAGAAAATTTTAAGAATTCAAAACTTAATGCCAAACATCCAGGCGCTTCATCTAGCCAATCTTGGCGTGAAAGGTGCTACTTCTTGGACTCTTTTCCACTCAACCCCTGCCACCCTGGAGAAATTTTTAATTTTCAAAGCGAAAGTCCAAACGTCAGGCGCTTCATCCAGCCGATCTTGGCTGGGTTAAGTGCTACTTCTTGGGCGCTTTTCCACTCGACCATGGTAACCCTGGAGAAAAATTTTAAGAATTCAAAACTTAATGCCAAACATCCAGGCGCTTCATCTAGCCAATCTTGGCCGTGAAAGGTGCTACTTCTTGGACTCTTTTCCACTCAACCCCTGCCACCCTGGAGAAATTTTTTAATTTTCAAGCGAAAGTCCAAACGTCCAGGCGCTTCATCCAGCCGATCTTGGCTGGGTTAAGTGCTACTTCTTGGGCAGCTTTTCCACTCGACCATGGTAACCCTGGAGAAAATTTTTAAGAATTCAAAACTTAATGCCAAACATCCAGGCGCTTCATCTAGCCAATCTTGGCGTGAAAGGTGCTACTTCTTGGACTCTTTTCCACTCAACCCCTGCCACCCTGGAGAAATTTTTAATTTTCAAAGCGAAAGTCCAAACGTCCAGGCGCTTCATCCAGCCGATCTTGGCTGGGTTAAGTGCTACTTCTTCTTGGATGCTTTTCCACTCGACCATGGTAACCCTGGAGAAAATTTTAAGAATTCAAAACTTAATGCCAAACATCCAGGCGCTTCATCTAGCCAATCTTGGGCGTGAAAGGTGCTACTTCTTGGACTCTTTTCCCTCAACCCCTGCCACCCTGGAGAAATTTTTAATTTTTCAAGCGAAAGTCTAAACTTCCAGGCGCTTCATCCAGCGATCTTGGCTGGGTTAAGTGCTACTTCTTGGGCGCTTTTCCACTCGACCATGGTAACCCTGAAGAAAAATTTTTAAGAATTCAAAACTTAATGCCAAACATCCCAGGCTTCATCTAGCCAATCTTGGCCGTGAAAGGTGCTACTTCTTGGACTCTTTCCACTCAACCCCTGCCACCCTGGAGAAATTTTTTAATTTTCAAGCCTGAAAGTCCAACTTCCAGGCGCTTCATCCAGCCGATCTTGGCTGGGTTAAGTGCTACTTCTTGGATGCTTTTCCACTCGACCATGGTAACCCTGGAGAAAAATTTTAAAATTCAAAACTTAATGCCAAACATCCAGGCGCTTCATCTAGCCAATCTTGGCGTGAAAGGTGCTACTTCTTGGACTCTTTTCCTCAACCCCTGCCACCCTGGAGAATTTTTTAATTTTCAAAGCGAAAGTCCAAGCGTCCAGGCGCTTCATCCAGCCGATCTTGGCTGGGTTAAGTGCTACTTCTTGGGCGCTTTTCCACTCGACCATGGTAACCCTGGAGAAAATTTTTAGAATTCAAAACTTAATGCCAAACATCCAGGCGCTTCATCTAGCCAATCTTGGCGTGAAAGGTGCTACTTCTTGGACTCTTTTCCACTCAACCCCTGCCACCCTGGAGAAATTTTTAATTTTCAAGCGAAAGTCAAACGTCCAGGCGCTTCATCCAGCCGATCTTGGCTGGGTTAAGTGCTACTTCTTGGATGCTTTTCCACTCGACCATGGTAACCCTGGAGAAAAATTTTAAGAATTCAAAACTTAATGCCAAACATCCAGGCGCTTCATCTAGCCAATCTTGGCCGTGAAAGTGCTACTTCTTGGACTCTTTTCCTCAACCCCTGCCACCCTGGAGAAATTTTTTAATTTTCAAGCGAAAGTCCAAACGTCCAGGCGCTTCATCCAGCCGATCTTGGCTGGGTTAAGTGCTACTTCTTGGGCGCTTTTCCACTCGACCATGGTAACCCTGGAGAAAAATTTTAAGAATTCAAAACTTAATGCCAAACATCCAGGCGCTTCATCTAGCCAATCTTGGCCGTGAAAGGTGCTACTTCTTGGACTCTTTTCCCTCAACCCCTGCCACCCTGGAGAGAAATTTTTAATTTTCAAAGCGAAAGTCAAACTTCCAGGCGCTTCATCCAGCCGATCTTGGCTGGGTTAAGTGCTACTTCTTGGGCAGCTTTTCCACTCGACCATGGTAACCCTGGAGAAAATTTTTAAGAATTCAAAACTTAATGCCAAACATCCAGGCGCTTCATCTAGCCAATCTTGGCGTGAAAGGTGCTACTTCTTGGACTCTTTTCCACTCAACCCCTGCCACCCTGGAGAAATTTTTAATTTTCAAAGCGAAAGTCCAAGCGTCCAGGCGCTTCATCCAGCCGATCTTGGCTGGGTTAAGTGCTACTTCTTGGATCTTTTCCACTCGACCATGGTAACCCTGGAGAAAAATTTTAAGAATTCAAAACTTAATGCCAAACATCCAGGCGCTTCATCTAGCCAATCTTGGCGTGAAAGGTGCTACTTCTTGGACTCTTTTCCCTCAACCCCTGCCACCCTGGAGAAATTTTTAATTTTCAAAGCGAAAGTCTAAACTTCCAGGCGCTTCATCCAGCCGATCTTGGCTGGGTTAAGTGCTACTTCTTGGGCGCTTTTCCACTCGACCATGGTAACCCTGGAAAATTTTTAAGAATTCAAAACTTAATGCCAAACATCCAGGCGCTTCATCTAGCCAATCTTGGCGTGAAGGTGCTACTTCTTGGACTCTTTTCCACTCAACCCCTGCCACCCTGGAGAAATTTTTAATTTTCAAAGCGAAGTCCAAACGTCCAGGCGCTTCATCCAGCCGATCTTGGCTGGGTTAAGTGCTACTTCTTGGATGCTTTTCCACTCGACCATGGTAACCCTGGAGAAAATTTTAAGAATTCAAAACTTAATGCCAAACATCCAGGCGCTTCATCTAGCCAATCTTGGCGTGAAAGGTGCTACTTCTTGGACTCTTTTCCACTCAACCCCTGCCACCCTGGAGAAAATTTTTAATTTTCAAAGCGAAGTCCAAACGTCAGGCGCTTCATCCAGCCGATCTTGGCTGGGTTAAGTGCTACTTCTTGGATGCTTTTCCACTCGACCATGGTAACCCTGGAGAAAATTTTAAGAATTCAAAACTTAATGCCAAACATCCAGGCGCTTCATCTAGCCAATCTTGGCGTGAAAGGTGCTACTTCTTGGACTCTTTTCCACTCAACCCCTGCCACCCTGGAGGAAATTTTTTTAATTTTCAAAGCGAAAGTCCAAACGTCCAGGCGCTTCATCCAGCCGATCTTGGCTGGGTTAAGTGCTACTTCTTGGGACGCTTTTCCACTCGACCATGGTAACCCTGGAGAAAATTTTTAAGAATTCAAAACTTAATGCCAAACATCCAGGCGCTTCATCTAGCCAATCTTGGCGTGAAAGGTGCTACTTCTTGGACTCTTTTCCACTCAACCCCTGCCACCCTGGAGAAATTTTTTTAATTTTCAAAGCGAAAGTCCAAACGTCCAGGCGCTTCATCCAGCCGATCTTGGCTGGGTTAAGTGCTACTTCTTGGGATGCTTTTCCCACTCGACCATGGTAACCCTGGAGAAAAATTTTAAGAATTCAAAACTTAATGCCAAACATCCAGGCGCTTCATCTAGCCAATCTTGGCCGTGAAAGGTGCTACTTCTTGGACTCTTTTCCCTCAACCCCTGCCACCCTGGAGAAATTTTTTAATTTTCAAAGCGAAAGTCTAAACGTCCAGGCGCTTCATCCAGCCGATCTTGGCTGGGTTAAGTGCTACTTCTTGGATGCTTTTCCACTCGACCATGGTAACCCTGGAGAAAATTTTTAAGAATTCAAAACTTAATGCCAAACATCCAGGCGCTTCATCTAGCCAATCTTGGCCGTGAAAGGTGCTACTTCTTGGACTCTTTTCCACTCAACCCCTGCCACCCTGGAGAAATTTTTTAATTTTCAAAGCGAAAGTCAAACGTCCAGGCGCTTCATCCAGCCGATCTTGGCTGGGTTAAGTGCTACTTCTTGGCGCTTTTCCACTCGACCATGGTAACCCTGGAGAAAAATTTTAAGAATTCAAAACTTAATGCCAAACATCCAGGCGCTTCATCTAGCCAATCTTGGGCGTGAAAGGTGCTACTTCTTGGACTCTTTTCCACTCAACCCCTGCCACCCTGGAGAAATTTTTTTAATTTTCAAGCGAAAGTCCAAACGTCCAGGCGCTTCATCCAGCCGATCTTGGCTGGGTTAAGTGCTACTTCTTGGGCGCTTTTCCACTCGACCATGGTAACCCTGGAGAAAATTTTTAAGAATTCAAAACTTAATGCCAAACATCCAGGCGCTTCATCTAGCCAATCTTGGGCGTGAAAGGTGCTACTTCTTGGACTCTTTTCCACTCAACCCCTGCCACCCTGGAGAAATTTTTTAATTTTCAAAAAGCGAAAGTCTAGGCTTCCAGGCGCTTCATCCAGCCGATCTTGGCTGGGTTAAGTGCTACTTCTTGGATGCTTTTCCACTCGACCATGGTAACCCTGGAGAAAAATTTTAAGAATTCAAAACTTAATGCCAAACATCCAGGCGCTTCATCTAGCCAATCTTGGCGTGAAAGGTGCTACTTCTTGGACTCTTTTCCACTCAACCCCTGCCACCCTGGAGAAATTTTTAATTTTCAAAGCGAAAGTCAAACGTCCAGGCGCTTCATCCAGCCGATCTTGGCTGGGTTAAGTGCTACTTCTTGGGCGCTTTTCCACTCGACCATGGTAACCCTGGAGAAAAATTTTAAGAATTCAAAACTTAATGCCAAACATCCAGGCGCTTCATCTAGCCAATCTTGGCCGTGAAAGGTGCTACTTCTTGGACTCTTTTCCACTCAACCCCTGCCACCCTGGAGGAATTTTTTTAATTTTCAAAGCGAAAAGTCCAAACGTCCAGGCGCTTCATCCAGCCGATCTTGGCTGGGTTAAGTGCTACTTCTTGGATGCTTTTCCACTCGACCATGGTAACCCTGGAGAAAATTTTTAAGAATTCAAAACTTAATGCCAAACATCCAGGCGCTTCATCTAGCCAATCTTGGCCGTGAAAGGTGCTACTTCTTGGACTCTTTTCCACTCAACCCCTGCCACCCTGGAGGAATTTTTTTAATTTTCAAAGCGAAAGTCTAAACGTCCCAGGCGCTTCATCCAGCCGATCTTGGCTGGGTTAAGTGCTACTTCTTGGGCGCTTTTCCACTCGACCATGGTAACCCTGGAGAAAAATTTTAAGAATTCAAAACTTAATGCCAAACATCCAGGCGCTTCATCTAGCCAATCTTGGCGTGAAAGGTGCTACTTCTTGGACTCTTTTCCACTCAACCCCTGCCACCCTGGAGGAAATTTTTTAATTTTCAAAGCGAAAGTCCAAACGTCCAGGCGCTTCATCCAGCCGATCTTGGCTGGGTTAAGTGCTACTTCTTGGACGCTTTTCCACTCGACCATGGTAACCCTGGAGAAAAATTTTAAGAATTCAAAACTTAATGCCAAACATCCAGGCGCTTCATCTAGCCAATCTTGGCGTGAAAGGTGCTACTTCTTGGACTCTTTTCCACTCAACCCCTGCCACCCTGGAGAAATTTTTAATTTTCAAAGCGAAAGTCAAACGTCCAGGCGCTTCATCCAGCCGATCTTGGCTGGGTTAAGTGCTACTTCTTGGGCGCTTTTCCACTCGACCATGGTAACCCTGGAGAAAATTTTAAGAATTCAAAACTTAATGCCAAACATCCAGGCGCTTCATCTAGCCAATCTTGGCGTGAAAGGTGCTACTTCTTGGACTCTTTTCCACTCAACCCCTGCCACCCTGGAGAAATTTTTAATTTTCAAAGCGAAAGTCCAAACGTCCAGGCGCTTCATCCAGCCGATCTTGGCTGGGTTAAGTGCTACTTCTTGGGCGCTTTTCCACTCGACCATGGTAACCCTGGAGAAAATTTTTAAGAATTCAAAACTTAATGCCAAACATCCAGGCTTCATCTAGCCAATCTTGGCGTGAAAGGTGCTACTTCTTGGACTCTTTTCCACTCAACCCCTGCCACCCTGGAGAAATTTTTTTAATTTTCAAAGCGAAAGTCCAAACGTCCAGGCGCTTCATCCAGCCGATCTTGGCTGGGTTAAGTGCTACTACTTCTTGGACGCTTTTCCACTCGACCATGGTAACCCTGGAGAAAAATTTTAAGAATTCAAAACTTAATGCCAAACATCCAGGCGCTTCATCTAGCCAATCTTGGGCGTGAAAGGTGCTACTTCTTGGACTCTTTTCCACTCAACCCCTGCCACCCTGGAGAAATTTTTTAATTTTCAAAGCGAAAGTCAAACTTCCAGGCGCTTCATCCAGCCGATCTTGGCTGGGTTAAGTGCTACTTCTTTGGATGCTTTTCCACTCGACCATGGTAACCCTGGAGAAAAATTTTAAGAATTCAAAACTTAATGCCAAACATCCAGGCGCTTCATCTAGCCAATCTTGGCGTGAAAGGTGCTACTTCTTGGACTCTTTTCCACTCAACCCCTGCCACCCTGGAGGAAATTTTTTAATTTTCAAAGCGAAAGTCTAAACTTCCAGGCGCTTCATCCAGCCGATCTTGGCTGGGTTAAGTGCTACTTCTTGGATGCTTTTCCACTCGACCATGGTAACCCTGGAGAAAATTTTTAAGAATTCAAAACTTAATGCCAAACATCCAGCGCTTCATCTAGCCAATCTTGGCGTGAAAGGTGCTACTTCTTGGACTCTTTTCCACTCAACCCCTGCCACCCTGGAGAAATTTTTTTAATTTTCAAAGCGAAAGTCCAAACGTCCAGGCGCTTCATCCAGCCGATCTTGGCTGGGTTAAGTGCTACTTCTTGGATGCTTTTCCACTCGACCATGGTAACCCTGGAGAAAATTTTTAAGAATTCAAAACTTAATGCCAAACATCCAGGCGCTTCATCTAGCCAATCTTGGCCGTGAAAGGTGCTACTTCTTGGACTCTATTCCACTCAACCCCTGCCACCCTGGAGAAATTTTTTAATTTTCAAAGCGAAAGTCCAAGCGTCCAGGCGCTTCATCCAGCCGATCTTGGCTGGGTTAAGTGCTACTTCTTGGGATGCTTTTCCACTCGACCATGGTAACCCTGGAGAAAAATTTTAAGAATTCAAAACTTAATGCCAAACATCCAGGCGCTTCATCTAGCCAATCTTGGCGTGAAAGGTGCTACTTCTTGGACTCTTTTCCACTCAACCCCTGCCACCCTGGAGAAATTTTTAATTTTCAAGCGAAAGTCCAAACGTCCAGGCGCTTCATCCAGCGATCTTGGCTGGGTTAAGTGCTACTTCTTGGGCGCTTTTCCACTCGACCATGGTAACCCTGGAGAAAATTTTTAAGAATTCAAAACTTAATGCCAAACATCCAGGCGCTTCATCTAGCCAATCTTGGCGTGAAAGGTGCTACTTCTTGGACTCTTTTCCACTCAACCCCTGCCACCCTGGAGGAATTTTTTTAATTTTCAAGCGAAAGTCTAAACGTCAGGCGCTTCATCCAGCCGATCTTGGCTGGGTTAAGTGCTACTTCTTGGATGCTTTTCCACTCGACCATGGTAACCCTGGAGAAAAATTTTAAGAATTCAAAACTTAATGCCAAACATCCAGGCGCTTCATCTAGCCAATCTTGGCGTGAAAGGTGCTACTTCTTGGACTCTTTTCCACTCAACCCCTGCCACCCTGGAGGAATTTTTTTAATTTTCAAAGCGAAAGTCTAAACTTCCAGGCGCTTCATCCAGCCGATCTTGGCTGGGTTAAGTGCTACTTCTTGGATGCTTTTCCACTCGACCATGGTAACCCTGGAGAAAAATTTTAAGAATTCAAAACTTAATGCCAAACATCCAGGCGCTTCATCTAGCCAATCTTGGCGTGAAAGGTGCTACTTCTTGGACTCTTTTCCACTCAACCCCTGCCACCCTGGAGAGAATTTTTTAATTTTCAAAGCGAAAGTCTAAACTTCCAGGCGCTTCATCCAGCCGATCTTGGCTGGGTTAAGTGCTACTTCTTGGATGCTTTTCCACTCGACCATGGTAACCCTGGAGAAAAATTTTAAGAATTCAAAACTTAATGCCAAACATCCAGGCGCTTCATCTAGCCAATCTTGGCCGTGAAAGGTGCTACTTCTTGGACTCTTTTCCACTCAACCCCTGCCACCCTGGAGAAATTTTTAATTTTCAAGCGAAAGTCCAAACGTCCAGGCGCTTCATCCAGCCGATCTTGGCTGGGTTAAGTGCTACTTCTTGGATGCTTTTCCACTCGACCATGGTAACCCTGGAGAAAAATTTTAAGAATTCAAAACTTAATGCCAAACATCCAGGCGCTTCATCTAGCCAATCTTGGCGTGAAAGGTGCTACTTCTTGGACTCTTTTCCACTCAACCCCTGCCACCCTGGAGAAATTTTTAATTTTCAAAGCGAAAGTCCAAACGTCAGGCGCTTCATCCAGCCGATCTTGGCTGGGTTAAGTGCTACTTCTTGGATGCTTTTCCACTCGACCATGGTAACCCTGGAGAAAAATTTTAAGAATTCAAAACTTAATGCCAAACATCCAGGCGCTTCATCTAGCCAATCTTGGCGTGAAAGGTGCTACTTCTTGGACTCTTTTCCACTCAACCCCTGCCACCCTGGAGAAATTTTTTTAATTTTCAAGCGAAAGTCTAAACTTCCAGGCGCTTCATCCAGCCGATCTTGGCTGGGTTAAGTGCTACTTCTTGGATGCTTTCCACTCGACCATGGTAACCCTGGAGAAAATTTTTAAGAATTCAAAACTTAATGCCAAACATCCAGGCGCTTCATCTAGCCAATCTTGGCGTGAAAGGTGCTACTTCTTGGACTCTTTTCCCTCAACCCCTGCCACCCTGGAGAAATTTTTTTAATTTTCAAAGCGAAAGTCTAAACGTCCAGGCGCTTCATCCAGCCGATCTTGGCTGGGTTAAGTGCTACTTCTTGGATGCTTTTCCACTCGACCATGGTAACCCTGGAGAAAAATTTTAAGAATTCAAAACTTAATGCCAAACATCCAGGCGCTTCATCTAGCCAATCTTGGCGTGAAAGGTGCTACTTCTTGGACTCTTTTCCACTCAACCCCTGCCACCCTGGAGAAATTTTTTAATTTTCAAAGCGAAAGTCTAAACTTCCAGGCGCTTCATCCAGCCGATCTTGGCTGGGTTAAGTGCTACTTCTTGGGCGCTTTTCCACTCGACCATGGTAACCCTGAAGAAAATTTTTAAGAATTCAAAACTTAATGCCAAACATCCAGGCGCTTCATCTAGCCAATCTTGGCGTGAAAGGTGCTACTTCTTGGACTCTTTTCCATTCAACCCCTGCCACCCTGGAGAAATTTTTAATTTTCAAGCGAAAGTCCAAACGTCCAGGCGCTTCATCCAGTCGATCTTGGCTGGGTTAAGTGCTACTTCTTGGATGCTTTTCCACTCGACCATGGTAACCCTGGAGAAAATTTTAAGAATTCAAAACTTAATGCCAAACATCCAGGCGCTTCATCTAGCCAATCTTGGCGTGAAAGGTGCTACTTCTTGGACTCTTTTCCCTCAACCCCTGCCACCCTGGAGAAATTTTTTAATTTTCAAGCGAAAGTCTAAACTTCCAGGCGCTTCATCCAGCCGATCTTGGCTGGGTTAAGTGCTACTTCTTGGGCAGCTTTTCCACTCGACCATGGTAACCCTGGAGAAAAATTTTAAGAATTCAAAACTTAATGCCAAACATCCAGGCGCTTCATCTAGCCAATCTTGGCGTGAAAGGTGCTACTTCTTGGACTCTTTTCCACTCAACCCCTGCCACCCTGGAGAAATTTTTAATTTTCAAAGCGAAAGTCCAAACGTCCAGGCGCTTCATCCAGCCGATCTTGGCTGGGTTAAGTGCTACTTCTTGGCGCTTTTCCACTCGACCATGGTAACCCTGGAGAAAATTTTTAAGAATTCAAAACTTAATGCCAAACATCCAGCGCTTCATCTAGCCAATCTTGGCCGTGAAAGGTGCTACTTCTTGGACTCTTTTCCACTCAACCCCTGCCACCCTGGAGAAAATTTTTAATTTTCAAAGCGAAAGTCCAAACGTCCAGGCGCTTCATCCAGCCGATCTTGGCTGGGTTAAGTGCTACTTCTTGGATGCTTTTCCACTCGACCATGGTAACCCTGGAGAAAAATTTTAGAATTCAAAACTTAATGCCAAACATCCAGGCGCTTCATCTAGCCAATCTTGGCGTGAAAGGTGCTACTTCTTGGACTCTTTTCCCTCAACCCCTGCCACCCTGGAGAAATTTTTTTAATTTTCAAGCGAAAGTCTAAACTTCCAGGCGCTTCATCCAGCCGATCTTGGCTGGGTTAAGTGCTACTTCTTGGATAGCTTTTCCACTCGACCATGGTAACCCTGGAGAAAATTTTTAAGAATTCAAAACTTAATGCCAAACATCCAGGCGCTTCATCTAGCCAATCTTGGGCGTGAAGGTGCTACTTCTTGGACTCTTTTCCACTCAACCCCTGCCACCCTGGAGAAATTTTTTATTTTCAAAGCGAAAGTCCAAACGTCCAGGCGCTTCATCCAGCCGATCTTGGCTGGGTTAAGTGCTACTTCTTGGATGCTTTTCCACTCGACCATGGTAACCCTGGAGAAAATTTTTAAGAATTCAAAACTTAATGCCAAACATCCAGGCGCTTCATCTAGCCAATCTTGGCGTGAAAGGTGCTACTTCTTGGACTCTTTTCCACTCAACCCCTGCCACCCTGGAGAAAATTTTTTAATTTTCAAACTTGAAGTCCAAAACTTCCAGCGCTTCATCCAGCCGATCTTGGCTGGGTTAAGTGCTACTTCTTGGACAGCTTTTCCACTCGACCATGGTAACCCTGGAGAAAAATTTTAAGAATTCAAAACTTAATGCCAAACATCCAGGCGCTTCATCTAGCCAATCTTGGCGTGAAAGGTGCTACTTCTTGGACTCTTTTCCACTCAACCCCTGCCACCCTGGAGAAATTTTTAATTTTCAAAGCGAAAGTCAAACGTCCAGGCGCTTCATCCAGCCGATCTTGGCTGGGTTAAGTGCTACTTTTTGGACGCTTTTCCACTCGACCATGGTAACCCTGGAGAAAAATTTTAAAAATTCAAAACTTAATGCCAAACATCCAGGCGCTTCATCTAGCCATTCTTGGCCGTGAAAGGTGCTACTTCTTGGACTCTTTTCACTCAACCCCTGCCACCCTGGAGAAATTTTTAATTTTTCAAGCGAAAGTCCAACTTCCAGGCGCTTCATCCAGCCGATCTTGGCTGGGTTAAGTGCTACTTCTTGGATGCTTTTCCACTCGACCATGGTAACCCTGGAGAAAATTTTTAAGAATTCAAAACTTAATGCCAAATATCCAGGCGCTTCATCTAGCCAATCTTGGCCGTGAAAGGTGCTACTTCTTGGACTCTTTTCCACTCAACCCCTGCCACCCTGGAGAAATTTTTAATTTTCAAGCGAAAGTCCAAACGTCCAGGCGCTTCATCCAGCCGATCTTGGCTGGGTTAAGTGCTACTTCTTGGATGCTTTTCCACTCGACCATGGTAACCCTGGAGAAAATTTTTAAAATTCAAAACTTAATGCCAAACATCCAGGCGCTTCATCTAGCCAATCTTGGCCGTGAAAGGTGCTACTTCTTGGACTCTTTTCCACTCAACCCCTGCCACCCTGGAGAAATTTTTTAATTTTCAAAGCGAAAGTCCAAACGTCCAGGCGCTTCATCCAGCCGATCTTGGCTGGGTTAAGTGCTACTTCTTTGGATGCTTTTCCACTCGACCATGGTAACCCTGGAGAAAATTTTTAAGAATTCAAAACTTAATGCCAAACATCCAGGCGCTTCATCTAGCCAATCTTGGCGTGAAAGGTGCTACTTCTTGGACTCTTTTCCACTCAACCCCTGCCACCCTGGAGAAATTTTTAATTTTCAAGCCTGAGTCCAAACGTCCAGGCGCTTCATCCAGCCGATCTTGGCTGGGTTAAGTGCTACTTCTTGGATGCTTTTCCACTCGACCATGGTAACCCTGGAGAAAATTTTTAAGAATTCAAAACTTAATGCCAAACATCCAGGCTTCATCTAGCCAATCTTGGCGTGAAAGGTGCTACTTCTTGGACTCTTTTCCACTCAACCCCTGCCACCCTGGAGAAATTTTTAATTTTCAAAGCGAAAGTCCAAACGTCCAGGCGCTTCATCCAGCCGATCTTGGCTGGGTTAAGTGCTACTTCTTGGATGCTTTTCCACTCGACCATGGTAACCCTGGAGAAAAATTTTAGAATTCAAAACTTAATGCCAAACATCCAGGCGCTTCATCTAGCCAATCTTGGCGTGAAAGGTGCTACTTCTTGGACTCTTTTCCTCAACCCCTGCCACCCTGGAGAAATTTTTTAATTTTCAAGCAAAGTCTAAACGTCCAGGCGCTTCATCCAGCCGATCTTGGCTGGGTTAAGTGCTACTTCTTGGGCGCTTTTCCACTCGACCATGGTAACCCTGGAGAAAATTTTTAAGAATTCAAAACTTAATGCCAAACATCCAGGCGCTTCATCTAGCCAATCTTGGCGTGAAAGGTGCTACTTCTTGGACTCTTTTCCACTCAACCCCTGCCACCCTGGAGAAATTTTTAATTTTCAAAGCGAAAGTCCAAACGTCCAGGCGCTTCATCCAGCCGATCTTGGCTGGGTTAAGTGCTACTTCTTGGATGCTTTTCCACTCGACCATGGTAACCCTGGAGAAAATTTTTAGAATTCAAAACTTAATGCCAAACATCCAGGCGCTTCATCTAGCCAATCTTGGCCGTGAAAGGTGCTACTTCTTGGACTCTTTTCCACTCAACCCCTGCCACCCTGGAGAAATTTTTAATTTTCAAGCGAAAGTCTAAACTTCCAGGCGCTTCATCCAGCCGATCTTGGCTGGGTTAAGTGCTACTTCTTGGATGCTTTTCCACTCGACCATGGTAACCCTGGAGAAAATTTTTAGAATTCAAAACTTAATGCCAAACATCCAGGCGCTTCATCTAGCCAATCTTGGCGTGAAAGGTGCTACTTCTTGGACTCTTTTCCACTCAACCCCTGCCACCCTGGAGAAATTTTTAATTTTCAAAGCGAAAGTCCAAACGTCCAGGCGCTTCATCCAGCCGATCTTGGCTGGGTTAAGTGCTACTTCTTGGACGCTTTTCCACTCGACCATGGTAACCCTGGAGAAAATTTTTAAGAATTCAAAACTTAATGCCAAACATCCAGGCGCTTCATCTAGCCAATCTTGGCGTGAAAGGTGCTACTTCTTGGACTCTTTTCCACTCAACCCCTGCCACCCTGGAGGAATTTTTTTAATTTTCAAAGCGAAAGTCCAAACGTCCAGGCGCTTCATCCAGCCGATCTTGGCTGGGTTAAGTGCTACTTCTTGGATGCTTTTCCACTCGACCATGGTAACCCTGGAGAAAATTTTTAAGAATTCAAAACTTAATGCCAAACATCCAGCGCTTCATCTAGCCAATCTTGGCGTGAAAGGTGCTACTTCTTGGACTCTTTTCCACTCAACCCCTGCCACCCTGGAGAAATTTTTAATTTTCAAAGCGAAAGTCCAAACGTCCAGGCGCTTCATCCAGCCGATCTTGGCTGGGTTAAGTGCTACTTCTTGGATGCTTTTCCACTCGACCATGGTAACCCTGGAGAAAATTTTAAGAATTCAAAACTTAATGCCAAACATCCAGCGCTTCATCTAGCCAATCTTGGCCGTGAAAGGTGCTACTTCTTGGACTCTTTTCCACTCAACCCCTGCCACCCTGGAGAAATTTTTAATTTTCAAAGCGAAAGTCCAAACGTCCAGGCGCTTCATCCAGCCGATCTTGGCTGGGTTAAGTGCTACTTCTTGGATGCTTTTCCACTCGACCATGGTAACCCTGGAGAAAAATTTTAAGAATTCAAAACTTAATGCCAAACATCCAGGCGCTTCATCTAGCCAATCTTGGCCGTGAAAGGTGCTACTTCTTGGACTCTTTTCCACTCAACCCCTGCCACCCTGGAGAAAATTTTTAATTTTCAAAGCGAAAGTCTAAGCGTCCAGGCGCTTCATCCAGCCGATCTTGGCTGGGTTAAGTGCTACTTCTTGGGCAGCTTTTCCACTCGACCATGGTAACCCTGGAGAAAATTTTTAGAATTCAAAACTTAATGCCAAACATCCAGGCTTCATCTAGCCAATCTTGGCGTGAAAGGTGCTACTTCTTGGACTCTTTTCCACTCAACCCCTGCCACCCTGGAGAAATTTTTAATTTTCAAAGCAAAGTCCAAACGTCCAGGCGCTTCATCCAGCCGATCTTGGCTGGGTTAAGTGCTACTTCTTGGGCGCTTTTCCACTCGACCATGGTAACCCTGGAGAAAAATTTTAAAATTCAAAACTTAATGCCAAACATCCAGGCGCTTCATCTAGCCAATCTTGGCGTGAAAGGTGCTACTTCTTGGACTCTTTTCCACTCAACCCCTGCCACCCTGGAGGAAATTTTTTAATTTTCAAAGCGAAAGTCAAACTTCCAGGCGCTTCATCCAGCCGATCTTGGCTGGGTTAAGTGCTACTTCTTGGGCAGCTTTTCCACTCGACCATGGTAACCCTGGAGAAAATTTTTAAGAATTCAAAACTTAATGCCAAACATCCAGGCGCTTCATCTAGCCAATCTTGGCGTGAAAGGTGCTACTTCTTGGACTCTTTTCCACTCAACCCCTGCCACCCTGGAGAAATTTTTTAATTTTCAAGCGAAAGTCTAGCGTCCAGGCGCTTCATCCAGCCGATCTTGGCTGGGTTAAGTGCTACTTCTTGGATGCTTTTCCACTCGACCATGGTAACCCTGGAGAAAATTTTTAAGAATTCAAAACTTAATGCCAAACATCCAGGCGCTTCATCTAGCCAATCTTGGCCGTGAAAGGTGCTACTTCTTGGACTCTTTTCCCTCAACCCCTGCCACCCTGGAGAAATTTTTAATTTTCAAAGCGAAAGTCAAGCGTCCAGGCGCTTCATCCAGCCGATCTTGGCTGGGTTAAGTGCTACTTCTTGGATGCTTTTCCACTCGACCATGGTAACCCTGGAGAAAATTTTAAGAATTCAAAACTTAATGCCAAACATCCAGGCGCTTCATCTAGCCAATCTTGGCCGTGAAAGGTGCTACTTCTTGGACTCTTTTCCACTCAACCCCTGCCACCCTGGAGAAATTTTTTAATTTTCAAAGCGAAAGTCCAAACGTCCAGGCGCTTCATCCAGCCGATCTTGGCTGGGTTAAGTGCTACTTCTTGGATGCTTTTCCACTCGACCATGGTAACCCTGGAGAAAAATTTTAAGAATTCAAAACTTAATGCCAAACATCCAGGCGCTTCATCTAGCCAATCTTGGCCGTGAAAGGTGCTACTTCTTGGACTCTTTCCACTCAACCCCTGCCACCCTGGAGAAATTTTTAATTTTCAAAGCGAAAGTCCAAACGTCCAGGCGCTTCATCCAGCGATCTTGGCTGGGTTAAGTGCTACTTCTTGGATGCTTTTCCACTCGACCATGGTAACCCTGGAGAAAAATTTTAAGAATTCAAAACTTAATGCCAAACATCCAGGCGCTTCATCTAGCCAATCTTGGCGTGAAAGGTGCTACTTCTTGGACTCTTTTCCACTCAACCCCTGCCACCCTGGAGAAATTTTTTAATTTTCAAGCGAAAGTCTAAACGTCCAGGCGCTTCATCCAGCCGATCTTGGCTGGGTTAAGTGCTACTTCTTCTTGGATGCTTTTCCACTCGACCATGGTAACCCTGGAGAAAATTTTTAAGAATTCAAAACTTAATGCCAAACATCCAGGCGCTTCATCTAGCCAATCTTGGCCGTGAAAGGTGCTACTTCTTGGACTCTTTTCCACTCAACCCCTGCCACCCTGGAGAAATTTTTAATTTTCAAGCGAAAGTCCAAACGTCCAGGCGCTTCATCCAGCCGATCTTGGCTGGGTTAAGTGCTACTTCTTGGATGCTTTTCCACTCGACCATGGTAACCCTGGAGAAAAATTTTAAGAATTCAAAACTTAATGCCAAACATCCAGGCGCTTCATCTAGCCAATCTTGGCCGTGAAAGGTGCTACTTCTTGGACTCTTTTCCACTCAACCCCTGCCACCCTGGAGAAATTTTTTAATTTTCAAAGCGAAAGTCAAACGTCCAGGCGCTTCATCCAGCCGATCTTGGCTGGGTTAAGTGCTACTTCTTGGGCAGCTTTTCCACTCGACCATGGTAACCCTGGAGAGAAAATTTTAAGAATTCAAAACTTAATGCCAAACATCCAGGCGCTTCATCTAGCCAATCTTGGCGTGAAAGGTGCTACTTCTTGGACTCTTTTCCACTCAACCCCTGCCACCCTGGAGAAATTTTTTTAATTTTCAAAGCGAAAGTCCTAAACGTCCAGGCGCTTCATCCAGCCGATCTTGGCTGGGTTAAGTGCTACTTCTTGGGCGCCTTTCCACTCGACCATGGTAACCCTGGAGAAAATTTTTAGAATTCAAAACTTAATGCCAAACATCCAGGCGCTTCATCTAGCCAATCTTGGCCGTGAAAGGTGCTACTTCTTGGACTCTTTTCCTCAACCCCTGCCACCCTGGAGAAATTTTTTAATTTTCAAGCGAAAGTCAAACGTCCAGGCGCTTCATCCAGCCGATCTTGGCTGGGTTAAGTGCTACTTCTTGGGCGCTTTTCCACTCGACCATGGTAACCCTGGAGAAAATTTTTAAGAATTCAAAACTTAATGCCAAACATCCAGGCGCTTCATCTAGCCAATCTTGGCCGTGAAGGTGCTACTTCTTGGACTCTTTTCCCTCAACCCCTGCCACCCTGGAGAAATTTTTAATTTTCAAGCGAAAGTCCAAACGTCCAGGCGCTTCATCCAGCCGATCTTGGCTGGGTTAAGTGCTACTTCTTGGATGCTTTTCCACTCGACCATGGTAACCCTGGAGAAAATTTTTAAGAATTCAAAACTTAATGCCAAACATCCAGGCGCTTCATCTAGCCAATCTTGGCCGTGAAAGGTGCTACTTCTTGGACTCTTTTCCACTCAACCCCTGCCACCCTGGAGAGAAATTTTTAATTTTCAAAGCGAAAGTCCAAACGTCCAGGCGCTTCATCCAGCCGATCTTGGCTGGGTTAAGTGCTACTTCTTGGGATCTTTTCCACTCGACCATGGTAACCCTGGAGAAAAATTTTAAGAATTCAAAACTTAATGCCAAACATCCAGGCGCTTCATCTAGCCAATCTTGGCCGTGAAAGGTGCTACTTCTTGGACTCTTTTCCCTCAACCCCTGCCACCCTGGAGAAATTTTTTTAATTTTCAAGCGAAAGTCCAACGTCCAGGCGCTTCATCCAGCCGATCTTGGCTGGGTTAAGTGCTACTTCTTGGATGCTTTTCCTCTCGACCATGGTAACCCTGGAGAAAATTTTTAAAAATTCAAAACTTAATGCCAAACATCCAGGCGCTTCATCTAGCCAATCTTGGCCGTGAAAGGTGCTACTTCTTGGACTCTTTTCCACTCAACCCCTGCCACCCTGGAGAGAATTTTTTAATTTTCAAAGCCTGAGTCTAAACTTCCAGGCGCTTCATCCAGCCGATCTTGGCTGGGTTAAGTGCTACTTCTTGGCAGCTTTTCCACTCGACCATGGTAACCCTGGAGAAAAATTTTAAAAATTCAAAACTTAATGCCAAACATCCAGGCGCTTCATCTAGCCAATCTTGGCCGTGAAAGGTGCTACTTCTTGGACTCTTTTCCACTCAACCCCTGCCACCCTGGAGGAAATTTTTTAATTTTCAAAGCGAAAAGTCCAAACGTCCAGGCGCTTCATCCAGCCGATCTTGGCTGGGTTAAGTGCTACTTCTTGGATGCTTTTCCACTCGACCATGGTAACCCTGGAGAAAATTTTTAAGAATTCAAAACTTAATGCCAAACATCCAGGCTTCATCTAGCCAATCTTGGCCGTGAAAGGTGCTACTTCTTGGACTCTTTTCCACTCAACCCCTGCCACCCTGGAGAAATTTTTAATTTTCAAAGCGAAAGTCCAAATACCAGGCGCTTCATCCAGCCGATCTTGGCTGGGTTAAGTGCTACTTCTTGGGCGCTTTTCCACTCGACCATGGTAACCCTGGAGAAAATTTTTAAGAATTCAAAACTTAATGCCAAACATCCAGGCGCTTCATCTAGCCAATCTTGGCCGTGAAAGGTGCTACTTCTTGGACTCTTTTCCACTCAACCCCTGCCACCCTGGAGAAATTTTTTAATTTTCAAAGCAAAAGTCTAAACCTCCAGGCGCTTCATCCAGCCGATCTTGGCTGGGTTAAGTGCTACTTCTTGGATGCTTTTCCACTCGACCATGGTAACCCTGGAGAAAAATTTTAAGAATTCAAAACTTAATGCCAAACATCCAGGCGCTTCATCTAGCCAATCTTGGCGTGAAAGGTGCTACTTCTTGGACTCTTTTCCACTCAACCCCTGCCACCCTGGAGAAATTTTTTAATTTTCAAAGCAAAAGTCTAAACCTCCAGGCGCTTCATCCAGCCGATCTTGGCTGGGTTAAGTGCTACTTCTTGGACGCTTTTCCACTCGACCATGGTAACCCTGGAGAAAAATTTTAAGAATTCAAAACTTAATGCCAAACATCCAGGCGCTTCATCTAGCCAATCTTGGCGTGAAAGGTGCTACTTCTTGGACTCTTTTCCTCAACCCCTGCCACCCTGGAATTTTTTTAATTTTCAAAGCGAAAGTCCAAACGTCCAGGCGCTTCATCCAGCCGATCTTGGCTGGGTTAAGTGCTACTTCTTGGCCTTTTCCACTCGACCATGGTAACCCTGGAGAAAATTTTTAAGAATTCAAAACTTAATGCCAAACATCCAGGCGCTTCATCTAGCCAATCTTGGCCGTGAAAGGTGCTACTTCTTGGACTCTTTTCCCTCAACCCCTGCCACCCTGAGAAAATTTTTAATTTTCAAGCGAAAGTCAAACGTCCAGGCGCTTCATCCAGCCGATCTTGGCTGGGTTAAGTGCTACTTCTTGGATGCTTTTCCACTCGACCATGGTAACCCTGGAGAAAATTTTAAGAATTCAAAACTTAATGCCAAACATCCAGGCGCTTCATCTAGCCAATCTTGGCGTGAAAGGTGCTACTTCTTGGACTCTTTTCCACTCAACCCCTGCCACCCTGGAGAAATTTTTTTAATTTTCAAAGCTGAAAGTCCAAACGTCCAGGCGCTTCATCCAGCCGATCTTGGCTGGGTTAAGTGCTACTTCTTGGACGCTTTTCCACTCGACCATGGTAACCCTGGAGAAAATTTTTAAGAATTCAAAACTTAATGCCAAACATCCAGGCGCTTCATCTAGCCAATCTTGGCGTGAAAGGTGCTACTTCTTGGACTCTTTTCCACTCAACCCCTGCCACCCTGGAGAAATTTTTTAATTTTCAAAGCGAAAGTCAAGCGTCCAGGCGCTTCATCCAGCCGATCTTGGCTGGGTTAAGTGCTACTTCTTGGATGCTTTTCCACTCGACCATGGTAACCCTGGAGAAAATTTTTAAAATTCAAAACTTAATGCCAAACATCCAGGCGCTTCATCTAGCCAATCTTGGCCGTGAAAGGTGCTACTTCTTGGACTCTTTTCCCTCAACCCCTGCCACCCTGGAGAAATTTTTTTAATTTTCAAAGCGAAAGTCCAAACTTCCAGGCGCTTCATCCAGCCGATCTTGGCTGGGTTAAGTGCTACTTCTTCTTCAGGCTTTTCCACTCGACCATGGTAACCCTGGAGAAAATTTTTAAGAATTCAAAACTTAATGCCAAACATCCAGGCGCTTCATCTAGCCAATCTTGGCGTGAAAGGTGCTACTTCTTGGACTCTTTTCCACTCAACCCCTGCCACCCTGGAGAAATTTTTTAATTTTCAAAGCGAAAGTCCAAACGTCCAGGCGCTTCATCCAGCCGATCTTGGCTGGGTTAAGTGCTACTTCTTGGGCAGCTTTTCCACTCGACCATGGTAACCCTGGAGAAAATTTTAAGAATTCAAAACTTAATGCCAAACATCCAGGCGCTTCATCTAGCCAATCTTGGCCGTGAAAGGTGCTACTTCTTGGACTCTTTTCCACTCAACCCCTGCCACCCTGGAGAAATTTTTTTAATTTTCAAAGCGAAAGTCAGAAACGTCCAGGCGCTTCATCCAGCCGATCTTGGCTGGGTTAAGTGCTACTTCTTGGGCGCTTTTCCACTCGACCATGGTAACCCTGGAGAAAAATTTTAAGAATTCAAAACTTAATGCCAAACATCCAGGCGCTTCATCTAGCCAATCTTGGCCGTGAAAGGTGCTACTTCTTGGACTCTTTTCCACTCAACCCCTGCCACCCTGGAGAAATTTTTTAATTTTCAAAGCGAAAGTCCAACGTCCAGGCGCTTCATCCAGCCGATCTTGGCTGGGTTAAGTGCTACTTCTTGGACGCTTTTCCACTCGACCATGGTAACCCTGGAGAAAATTTTAAGAATTCAAAACTTAATGCCAAACATCCAGGCGCTTCATCTAGCCAATCTTGGCGTGAAAGGTGCTACTTCTTGGACTCTTTTCCCTCAACCCCTGCCACCCTGGAGAAATTTTTAATTTTCAAAGCGAAAGTCCAAACTTCCAGGCGCTTCATCCAGCCGATCTTGGCTGGGTTAAGTGCTACTTCTTGGGCGCTTTTCCACTCGACCATGGTAACCCTGGAGAAAATTTTTAAGAATTCAAAACTTAATGCCAAACATCCAGGCGCTTCATCTAGCCAATCTTGGCGTGAAAGGTGCTACTTCTTGGACTCTTTTCCTCAACCCCTGCCACCCTGGAGAAATTTTTAATTTTCAAAGCGAAAGTCCAAAACGTCCAGGCGCTTCATCCAGCCGATCTTGGCTGGGTTAAGTGCTACTTCTTGGACGCTTTTCCACTCGACTATGGTAACCCTGGAGAAAATTTTTAAGAATTCAAAACTTAATGCCAAACATCCAGGCGCTTCATCTAGCCAATCTTGGCCGTGAAAGGTGCTACTTCTTGGACTCTTTTCCTCAACCCCTGCCACCCTGGAGAAATTAATTTTCAAATTTTCAAAGCTGAAAGTCAATACGTCCAGGCGCTTCATCCAGCCGATCTTGGCTGGGTTAAGTGCTACTTCTTGGATGCTTTTAATCTCGACCATGGTAACCCTGGAGAAAATTTGTACGAATTCAAAACTTAATGCCAAACATCCAGGCGATTCATCTAGCCAATCCTGGCCGTGAAAGGTGCTACTTCTTGGACTCTTTTCCACTCAACCCCTGCCACCCTGGGAGAAATTTTTTAATTTTCAAGCGAAAGTCCTAAACGTCCAGGCGCTTCATCCAGCCGATCTTGGCTGGGTTAAGTGCTACTTCTTGGGCGCTTTTCCACTCGACCCATGGTAACCCTGGAGAAAATTTTTAAGAATTCAAAACTTAATGCCAAACATCCAGGCGCTTCATCTAGCCAATCTTGGCCGTGAAAGGTGCTACTTCTTGGACTCTTTCCACTCAACCCCTGCCACCCTGGAGAAATTTTTAATTTTCAAGCGAAAGTCAAACGTCCAGGCGCTTCATCCAGCCGATCTTGGCTGGGTTAAGTGCTACTTCTTGGATGCTTTTCTACTCGACCATGGTAACCCTGGAGAAAATTTTTAAGAATTCAAAACTTAATGCCAAACATCCAGGCGCTTCATCTAGCCAATCTTGGCCGTGAAAGGTGCTACTTCTTGGACTCTTTTCCCTCAACCCCTGCCACCCTGGAGAAATTTTTTTAATTTTCAAAGCGAAAGTCAAACGTCCAGGCGCTTCATCCAGCCGATCTTGGCTGGGTTAAGTGCTACTTCTTGGGCGGCTTTTCCACTCGACCATGGTAACCCTGGAGAAAAATTTTAAGAATTCAAAACTTAATGCCAAACATCCAGGCGCTTCATCTAGCCAATCTTGGCCGTGAAAGGTGCTACTTCTTGGACTCTTTTCCCTCAACCCCTGCCACCCTGGAGAATTTTTTTAATTTTCAAAGCGAAAGTCAAACGTCCAGGCGCTTCATCCAGCCGATCTTGGCTGGGTTAAGTGCTACTTCTTGGATGCTTTTCCACTCGACCATGGTAACCCTGGAGAAAATTTTAAGAATTCAAAACTTAATGCCAAACATCCAGGCGCTTCATCTAGCCAATCTTGGCCGTGAAAGGTGCTACTTCTTGGACTCTTTTCCACTCAACCCCTGCCACCCTGGAGAAATTTTTAATTTTCAAAGCGAAAGTCCAGATATCAGGCGCTTCATCCAGCCGATCTTGGCTGGGTTAAGTGCTACTTCTTGGCAGCTTTTCCACTCGACCATGGTAACCCTGGAGAAAATTTTTAAGAATTCAAAACTTAATGCCAAACATCCAGGCGCTTCATCTAGCCAATCTTGGCCGTGAAAGGTGCTACTTCTTGGACTCTTTTCCCTCAACCCCTGCCACCCTGGAGAGAAATTTTTTAATTTTCAAGCGAAAGTCAAACGTCCAGGCGCTTCATCCAGCCGATCTTGGCTGGGTTAAGTGCTACTTCTTGGATGCTTTCCACTCGACCATGGTAACCCTGGAGAAAAATTTTAAGAATTCAAAACTTAATGCCAAACATCCAGGCGCTTCATCTAGCCAATCTTGGCGTGAAAGGTGCTACTTCTTGGACTCTTTTCCACTCAACCCCTGCCACCCTGGAGAAATTTTTTTAATTTTCAAAGCGAAAGTCCAAGCGTCCAGGCGCTTCATCCAGCCGATCTTGGCTGGGTTAAGTGCTACTTCTTGGGCAGCTTTTCCACTCGACCATGGTAACCCTGGAGAAAATTTTTAAGAATTCAAAACTTAATGCCAAACATCCAGGCGCTTCATCTAGCCAATCTTGGCCGTGAAAGGTGCTACTTCTTGGACTCTTTTCCACTCAACCCCTGCCACCCTGGAGGAAATTTTTTAATTTTCAAAGCGAAAGTCCAAACGTCCAGGCGCTTCATCCAGCCGATCTTGGCTGGGTTAAGTGCTACTTCTTGGGCGCTTTTCCACTCGACCATGGTAACCCTGGAGAAAAATTTTAAGAATTCAAAACTTAATGCCAAACATCCAGGCGCTTCATCTAGCCAATCTTGGCGTGAAAGGTGCTACTTCTTGGACTCTTTTCCCTCAACCCCTGCCACCCTGGAGAAATTTTTAATTTTCAAAGCGAAAGTCAAACGTCCAGGCGCTTCATCCAGCCGATCTTGGCTGGGTTAAGTGCTACTTCTTGGATGCTTTTCCACTCGACCATGGTAACCCTGGAGAAAAATTTTTAAGAATTCAAAACTTAATGCCAAACATCCAGGCGCTTCATCTAGCCAATCTTGGCGTGAAAGGTGCTACTTCTTGGACTCTTTTCCACTCAACCCCTGCCACCCTGGAGAAAATTTTTAATTTTCAAAGCGAAAGTCAAACGTCCAGGCGCTTCATCCAGCCGATCTTGGCTGGGTTAAGTGCTACTTCTTCTTGGGCGCTTTCCACTCGACCATGGTAACCCTGGAGAAAATTTTTAAGAATTCAAAACTTAATGCCAAACATCCAGGCGCTTCATCTAGCCAATCTTGGCCGTGAAAGGTGCTACTTCTTGGACTCTTTTCCACTCAACCCCTGCCACCCTGGAGAATTTTTTTAATTTTCAAGCGAAAGTCCAAACGTCCAGGCGCTTCATCCAGCCGATCTTGGCTGGGTTAAGTGCTACTTCTTGGGCAGCTTTTCCACTCGACCATGGTAACCCTGAGAGAAAATTTTTAAGAATTCAAAACTTAATGCCAAACATCCAGGGCTTCATCTAGCCAATCTTGGCGTGAAAGGTGCTACTTCTTGGACTCTTTTCCACTCAACCCCTGCCACCCTGGAGAAATTTTTTTAATTTTCAAGCGAAAGTCCAAACTTCCAGGCGCTTCATCCAGCCGATCTTGGCTGGGTTAAGTGCTACTTCTTGGATGCTTTTCCACTCGACCATGGTAACCCTGGAGAAAATTTTTAAGAATTCAAAACTTAATGCCAAACATCCAGCGCTTCATCTAGCCAATCTTGGCGTGAAAGGTGCTACTTCTTGGACTCTTTTCCCTCAACCCCTGCCACCCTGGAGAAATTTTTTAATTTTCAAGCGAAAGTCCAGCGTCCAGGCGCTTCATCCAGCCGATCTTGGCTGGGTTAAGTGCTACTTCTTGGATGCTTTTCCACTCGACCATGGTAACCCTGGAGAAAATTTTTAAGAATTCAAAACTTAATGCCAAACATCCAGGCGCTTCATCTAGCCAATCTTGGCGTGAAAGGTGCTACTTCTTGGACTCTTTTCCACTCAACCCCTGCCACCCTGGAGAAATTTTTTTAATTTTCAAAGCGAAAGTCCAAACGTCCAGGCGCTTCATCCAGCCGATCTTGGCTGGGTTAAGTGCTACTTCTTGGGCGCTTTTCCACTCGACCATGGTAACCCTGGAGAAAATTTTTAGAATTCAAAACTTAATGCCAAACATCCAGGCGCTTCATCTAGCCAATCTTGGCGTGAAAGGTGCTACTTCTTGGACTCTTTTCCCTCAACCCCTGCCACCCTGGAGAAATTTTTAATTTTCAAAGCGAAAGTCCAAACGTCCAGGCGCTTCATCCAGCCGATCTTGGCTGGGTTAAGTGCTACTTCTTGGGCGCTTTTCCACTCGACCATGGTAACCCTGGAGAAAATTTTTAAGAATTCAAAACTTAATGCCAAACATCCAGGCGCTTCATCTAGCCAATCTTGGCCGTGAAAGGTGCTACTTCTTGGACTCTTTTCCACTCAACCCCTGCCACCCTGGAGAAATTTTTTAATTTTCAAGCGAAAGTCCAAACGTCCAGGCGCTTCATCCAGCCGATCTTGGCTGGGTTAAGTGCTACTTCTTGGATGCTTTTCCACTCGACCATGGTAACCCTGGAGAAAAATTTTAAGAATTCAAAACTTAATGCCAAACATCCAGGCGCTTCATCTAGCCAATCTTGGCGTGAAAGGTGCTACTTCTTGGACTCTTTTCCACTCAACCCCTGCCACCCTGGAGAAATTTTTAATTTTCAAAGCGAAAGTCCAACGTCCAGGCGCTTCATCCAGCCGATCTTGGCTGGGTTAAGTGCTACTTCTTGGATGCTTTTCCACTCGACCATGGTAACCCTGGAGAAAATTTTTAAGAATTCAAAACTTAATGCCAAACATCCAGGCGCTTCATCTAGCCAATCTTGGCGTGAAAGGTGCTACTTCTTGGACTCTTTTCCTCAACCCCTGCCACCCTGGAGAATTTTTTAATTTTCAAGCGAAAGTCCAAGCGTCCAGGCGCTTCATCCAGCCGATCTTGGCTGGGTTAAGTGCTACTTCTTGGATGCTTTTCCACTCGACCATGGTAACCCTGGAGAAAATTTTTAAGAATTCAAAACTTAATGCCAAACATCCAGGCGCTTCATCTAGCCAATCTTGGCCGTGAAAGGTGCTACTTCTTGGACTCTTTTCCACTCAACCCCTGCCACCCTGGAGAAATTTTTAATTTTCAAGCGAAAGTCCAAACGTCCAGGCGCTTCATCCAGCCGATCTTGGCTGGGTTAAGTGCTACTTCTTGGCAGCTTTTCCACTCGACCATGGTAACCCTGGAGAAAATTTTTAAGAATTCAAAACTTAATGCCAAACATCCAGGCGCTTCATCTAGCCAATCTTGGCCGTGAAAGGTGCTACTTCTTGGACTCTTTTCCACTCAACCCCTGCCACCCTGGAGAAATTTTTTTAATTTTCAAAGCGAAAAGTCCAAACGTCCAGGCGCTTCATCCAGCCGATCTTGGCTGGGTTAAGTGCTACTTCTTGGATGCTTTTCCACTCGACCATGGTAACCCTGGAGAAAAATTTTAAGAATTCAAAACTTAATGCCAAACATCCAGCGCTTCATCTAGCCAATCTTGGCCGTGAAAGGTGCTACTTCTTGGACTCTTTTCCACTCAACCCCTGCCACCCTGGAGAAATTTTTAATTTTCAAGCGAAAGTCCAAACGTCCAGGCGCTTCATCCAGCCGATCTTGGCTGGGTTAAGTGCTACTTCTTGGGCGCTTTTCCACTCGACCATGGTAACCCTGGAGAAAATTTTAAGAATTCAAAACTTAATGCCAAACATCCAGGCGCTTCATCTAGCCAATCTTGGCCGTGAAAGGTGCTACTTCTTGGACTCTTTTCCCTCAACCCCTGCCACCCTGGAGAAATTTTTAATTTTCAAAGCGAAAGTCAAGCGTCCAGGCGCTTCATCCAGCCGATCTTGGCTGGGTTAAGTGCTACTTCTTTGGATGCTTTTCCACTCGACCATGGTAACCCTGGAGAAAATTTTTAAGAATTCAAAACTTAATGCCAAACATCCAGGCGCTTCATCTAGCCAATCTTGGCCGTGAAAGGTGCTACTTCTTGGACTCTTTTCCACTCAACCCCTGCCACCCTGGAGAAATTTTTTAATTTTCAAGCGAAAGTCCAAGCGTCCAGGCGCTTCATCCAGCCGATCTTGGCTGGGTTAAGTGCTACTTCTTGGATGCTTTTCCACTCGACCATGGTAACCCTGGAGAAAAATTTTAGAATTCAAAACTTAATGCCAAACATCCAGGCGCTTCATCTAGCCAATCTTGGCCGTGAAAGGTGCTACTTCTTGGACTCTTTTCCACTCAACCCCTGCCACCCTGGAGAAAATTTTTAATTTTCAAGCGAAAAGTCTAAACGTCCAGGCGCTTCATCCAGCCGATCTTGGCTGGGTTAAGTGCTACTTCTTGGAATGCTTTTCCACTCGACCATGGTAACCCTGGAGAAAAATTTTAAGAATTCAAAACTTAATGCCAAACATCCAGGCGCTTCATCTAGCCAATCTTGGCGTGAAAGGTGCTACTTCTTGGACTCTTTTCCACTCAACCCCTGCCACCCTGGAGAAATTTTTAATTTTCAAAGCGAAAGTCCAAACGTCCAGGCGCTTCATCCAGCCGATCTTGGCTGGGTTAAGTGCTACTTCTGGGAACGCTTTTCCACTCGACCATGGTAACCCTGGAGAAAAATTTTAAGAATTCAAAACTTAATGCCAAACATCCAGGCGCTTCATCTAGCCAATCTTGGCCGTGAAAGGTGCTACTTCTTGGACTCTTTTCCACTCAACCCCTGCCACCCTGGAGAAATTTTTAATTTTCAAGCGAAAGTCAAACGTCCAGGCGCTTCATCCAGCCGATCTTGGCTGGGTTAAGTGCTACTTCTTGGGCGCTTTTCCACTCGACCATGGTAACCCTGGAGAAAAATTTTAAGAATTCAAAACTTAATGCCAAACATCCAGGCGCTTCATCTAGCCAATCTTGGCGTGAAAGGTGCTACTTCTTGGACTCTTTTCCACTCAACCCCTGCCACCCTGGAGAAATTTTTAATTTTCAAAGCGAAAGTCCTAAACGTCCAGGCGCTTCATCCAGCCGATCTTGGCTGGGTTAAGTGCTACTTCTTGGGCAGCTTTTCCACTCGACCATGGTAACCCTGGAGAAAAATTTTTAAAATTCAAAACTTAATGCCAAACATCCAGGCGCTTCATCTAGCCAATCTTGGCCGTGAAAGGTGCTACTTCTTGGACTCTTTTCCACTCAACCCCTGCCACCCTGGAGAAATTTTTTTAATTTTCAAGCGAAAGTCCAAACTTCCAGGCGCTTCATCCAGCCGATCTTGGCTGGGTTAAGTGCTACTTCTTGGAATGCTTTTCCACTCGACCATGGTAACCCTGGAGAAAAGTTTTAAGAATTCAAAACTTAATGCTAAACATCCAGGCGCTTCATCTAGCCAATCTTGGCGTGAAAGGTGCTACTTCTTGGACTCTTTTCCACTCAACCCCTGCCACCCTGGAGAAATTTTTAATTTTCAAAGCGAAAGTCCAAACGTCCAGGCGCTTCATCCAGCCGATCTTGGCTGGGTTAAGTGCTACTTCTTGGATGCTTTTCCACTCGACCATGGTAACCCTGGAGAAAAATTTTAAGAATTCAAAACTTAATGCCAAACATCCAGGCGCTTCATCTAGCCAATCTTGGCCGTGAAAGGTGCTACTTCTTGGACTCTTTTCCAATCAACCCCTTACACCCTGGAGAAAATTTTTAATTTTCAAGCGAAAGTCTAAACTTCCAGGCGCTTCATCCAGCCGATCTTGGCTGGGTTAAGTGCTACTTCTTGGATGCTTTTCCACTCGACCATGGTAACCCTGGAGAAAATTTTTAAGAATTCAAAACTTAAT
This sequence comes from Puntigrus tetrazona, assembly GCF_018831695.1. NCBI lineage: Eukaryota > Metazoa > Chordata > Actinopteri > Cypriniformes > Cyprinidae > Puntigrus > Puntigrus tetrazona. The sequence goes on along the minus strand of NW_025048746.1, from coordinate 57,752 downwards.
GCCAAACATCCAGGCGCTTCATCTAGCCAATCTTGGCGTGAAAGGTGCTACTTCTTGGACTCTTTTCCACTCAACCCCTGCCACCCTGGAGAAATTTTTTTAATTTTCAAGCGAAAGTCCAAGCGTCCAGGCGCTTCATCCAGCCGATCTTGGCTGGGTTAAGTGCTACTTCTTGGATGCTTTTCCACTCGACCATGGTAACCGTGGAGAAAATTTTTAAGAATTCAAAACTTAATGCCAAACATCCAGGCGCTTCATCTAGCCAATCTTGGCGTGAAAGGTGCTACTTCTTGGACTCTTTTCCACTCAACCCTGCCACCCTGGAGAAATTTTTAATTTTCAAACCGAAAGTCCAAACGTCCAGGCGCTTCATCCAGCCGATCTTGGCTGGGTTAAGTGCTACTTCTTGGGCGCTTTTCCACTCGACCATGGTAACCCTGGAGAAAATTTTTAAGAATTCAAAACTTAATGCCAAACATCCAGGCGCTTCATCTAGCCAATCTTGGCGTGAAAGGTGCTACTTCTTGGACTCTTTTCCACTCAACCCCTGCCACCCTGGAGAAATTTTTAATTTTCAAAGCGAAAGTCCAAACGTCCAGGCGCTTCATCCAGCCGATCTTGGCTGGGTTAAGTGCTACTTCTTGGATGCTTTTCCACTCGACCATGGTAACCCTGAGAAAAATTTTAAGAATTCAAAACTTAATGCCAAACATCCAGGCGCTTCATCTAGCCAATCTTGGCCGTGAAAGGTGCTACTTCTTGGACTCTTTTTCCTCAACCCCTGCCACCCTGGAGAAAATTTTTAATTTTCAAGCGAAAGTCAAACGTCCAGGCGCTTCATCCAGCCGATCTTGGCTGGGTTAAGTGCTACTTCTTGGATGCTTTTCCACTCGACCATGGTAACCCTGGAGAAAATTTTTAAGAATTCAAAACTTAATGCCAAACATCCAGGCGCTTCATCTAGCCAATCTTGGCGTGAAAGGTGCTACTTCTTGGACTCTTTTCCACTCAACCCCTGCCACCCTGGAGAAATTTTTTAATTTTCAAAGCGAAAGTCTAAACGTCCAGGCGCTTCATCCAGCCGATCTTGGCTGGGTTAAGTGCTACTTCTTGGGCGCTTTTCCACTCGACCATGGTAACCCTGGAGAAAATTTTAAGAATTCAAAACTTAATGCCAAACATCCAGCGCTTCATCTAGCCAATCTTGGCACGTGAAAGGTGCTACTTCTTGGACTCTTTTCCACTCAACCCCTGCCACCCTGGAGAAATTTTTAATTTTCAAGCGAAAGTCCAAGCGTCCAGGCGCTTCATCCAGCCGATCTTGGCTGGGTTAAGTGCTACTTCTTGGATGCTTTTCCACTCGACCATGGTAACCCTGGAGAAAAATTTTAAGAATTCAAAACTTAATGCCAAACATCCAGGCGCTTCATCTAGCCAATCTTGGCGTGAAAGGTGCTACTTCTTGGACTCTTTTCCCTCAACCCCTGCCACCCTGGAGAAATTTTTAATTTTCAAGCGAAAGTCTAAACGTCCAGGCGCTTCATCCAGCCGATCTTGGCTGGGTTAAGTGCTACTTCTTGGACGCTTTTTCCACTCGACCATGGTAACCCTGGAGAAAATTTTTAAGAATTCAAAACTTAATGCCAAACATCCAGGCGCTTCATCTAGCCAATCTTGGCGTGAAAGGTGCTACTTCTTGGACTCTTTTCCACTCAACCCCTGCCACCCTGGAGGAAATTTTTTAATTTTCAAAGCGAAAGTCCAAACGTCCAGGCGCTTCATCCAGCCGATCTTGGCTGGGTTAAGTGCTACTTCTTGGGCGCTTTTCCACTCGACCATGGTAACCCTGGAGAAAATTTTTAAGAATTCAAAACTTAATGCCAAACATCCAGGCGCTTCATCTAGCCAATCTTGGCGTGAAAGGTGCTACTTCTTGGACTCTTTTCCACTCAACCCCTGCCACCCTGGAGAAATTTTTAATTTTCAAAGCGAAAGTCTAAACTTCCAGGCGCTTCATCCAGCCGATCTTGGCTGGGTTAAGTGCTACTTCTTGGATGCTTTTCCACTCGACCATGGTAACCCTGGAGAAAAATTTTAAGAATTCAAAACTTAATGCCAAACATCCAGGCGCTTCATCTAGCCAATCTTGGCGTGAAAGGTGCTACTTCTTGGACTCTTTTCCACTCAACCCCTGCCACCCTGGAGAAATTTTTTTAATTTTCAAGCGAAAGTCCAAACGTCCAGGCGCTTCATCCAGCCGATCTTGGCTGGGTTAAGTGCTACTTCTTGGATGCTTTTCCACTCGACCATGGTAACCCTGGAGAAAATTTTAAGAATTCAAAACTTAATGCCAAACATCCAGGCGCTTCATCTAGCCAATCTTGGCCGTGAAAGGTGCTACTTCTTGGACTCTTTTCCACTCAACCCCTGCCACCCTGGAGAAATTTTTTAATTTTTCAAGCGAAAGTCTAAACGTCCAGGCGCTTCATCCAGCCGATCTTGGCTGGGTTAAGTGCTACTTCTTGGGCAGCTTTTCCACTCGACCATGGTAACCCTGGAGAAAAATTTTAAGAATTCAAAACTTAATGCCAAACATCCAGGCGCTTCATCTAGCCAATCTTGGCGTGAAAGGTGCTACTTCTTGGACTCTTTTCCACTCAACCCCTGCCACCCTGGAGAAAATTTTTAATTTTCAAAGCGAAAGTCCAAACGTCCAGGCGCTTCATCCAGCCGATCTTGGCTGGGTTAAGTGCTACTTCTTGGATGCTTTTCCACTCGACCATGGTAACCCTGGAGAGAAAATTTTAAGAATTCAAAACTTAATGCCAAACATCCAGGCGCTTCATCTAGCCAATCTTGGCGTGAAAGGTGCTACTTCTTGGACTCTTTTCCACTCAACCCCTGCCACCCTGGAGGAAAATTTTTAATTTTCAAAGCGAAAGTCAAACGTCCAGGCGCTTCATCCAGCCGATCTTGGCTGGGTTAAGTGCTACTTCTTGGGCAGCTTTTCCACTCGACCATGGTAACCCTGGAGAAAATTTTTAAGAATTCAAAACTTAATGCCAAACATCCAGCGCTTCATCTAGCCAATCTTGGCGTGAAAGGTGCTACTTCTTGGACTCTTTTCCCTCAACCCCTGCCACCCTGGAGAATTTTTTAATTTTCAAAGCGAAAGTCAAACGTCCAGGCGCTTCATCCAGCCGATCTTGGCTGGGTTAAGTGCTACTTCTTGGATGCTTTTCCACTCGACCATGGTAACCCTGGAGAAAAATTTTAAGAATTCAAAACTTAATGCCAAACATCCAGGCGCTTCATCTAGCCAATCTTGGCCGTGAAAGGTGCTACTTCTTGGACTCTTTTCCTCAACCCCTGCCACCCTGGAGAAATTTTTTTAATTTTCAAAGCGAAAGTCCAAGCGTCCAGGCGCTTCATCCAGCCGATCTTGGCTGGGTTAAGTGCTACTTCTTGGATGCTTTTCCACTCGACCATGGTAACCCTGGAGAAAATTTTAAGAATTCAAAACTTAATGCCAAACATCCAGGCTTCATCTAGCCAATCTTGGCCGTGAAAGGTGCTACTTCTTGGACTCTTTTCCACTCAACCCCTGCCACCCTGGAGAAATTTTTTAATTTTCAAGCGAAAGTCAAACGTCCAGGCGCTTCATCCAGCCGATCTTGGCTGGGTTAAGTGCTACTTCTTGGATGCTTTTCCACTCGACCATGGTAACCCTGGAGAAAATTTTAAGAATTCAAAACTTAATGCCAAACATCCAGGCGCTTCATCTAGCCAATCTTGGCGTGAAAGGTGCTACTTCTTGGACTCTTTTCCACTCAACCTCTGCCACCCTGGAGGATTTTTTTTAATTTTCAAAGCGAAAGTCCAAACGTCCAGGCGCTTCATCCAGCCGATCTTGGCTGGGTTAAGTGCTACTTCTTGAGACGCTTTTCCACTCGACCATGGTAACCCTGGAGAAAATTTTTAGAATTCAAAACTTAATGCCAAACATCCAGGCGCTTCATCTAGCCAATCTTGGCCGTGAAAGGTGCTACTTCTTGGACTCTTTTCCTCAACCCCTGCCACCCTGGAGAAATTTTTTAATTTTCAAAGCGAAAGTCTAAACGTCCAGGCGCTTCATCCAGCCGATCTTGGCTGGGTTAAGTGCTACTTCTTGGATGCTTTTCCACTCGACCATGGTAACCCTGGAGAAAATTTTTAAGAATTCAAAACTTAATGCCAAACATCCAGGCGCTTCATCTAGCCAATCTTGGCCGTGAAAGGTGCTACTTCTTGGACTCTTTTCCACTCAACCCCTGCCACCCTGGAGAAATTTTTTAATTTTCAAGCGAAAGTCTAAACTTCCAGGCGCTTCATCCAGCCGATCTTGGCTGGGTTAAGTGCTACTTCTTGGATGCTTTTCCACTCGACCATGGTAACCCTGGAGAAAAATTTTAAGAATTCAAAACTTAATGCCAAACATCCAGGCGCTTCATCTAGCCAATCTTGGCGTGAAAGGTGCTACTTCTTGGACTCTTTTCCACTCAACCCCTGCCACCCTGGAGAAATTTTTTTAATTTTCAAGCGAAAGTCCAAACGTCCAGGCGCTTCATCCAGCCGATCTTGGCTGGGTTAAGTGCTACTTCTTGGATGCTTTTCCACTCGACCATGGTAACCCTGGAGAAAATTTTTAAGAATTCAAAACTTAATGCCAAACATCCAGGCGCTTCATCTAGCCAATCTTGGCCGTGAAAGGTGCTACTTCTTGGACTCTTTTCCACTCAACCCCTGCCACCCTGGAGAAATTTTTAATTTTCAAAGCGAAAGTCCAAACGTCCAGGCGCTTCATCCAGCCGATCTTGGCTGGGTTAAGTGCTACTTCTTGGATGCTTTTCCACTCGACCATGGTAACCCTGGAGAAAACTTTTAAGAATTCAAAACTTAATGCCAAACATCCAGGCGCTTCATCTAGCCAATCTTGGCCGTGAAAGGTGCTACTTCTTGGACTCTTTTCCACTCAACCCCTGCCACCCTGGAGAAATTTTTAATTTTCAAAGCGAAAGTCCAAACGTCCAGGCGCTTCATCCAGCCGATCTTGGCTGGGTTAAGTGCTACTTCTTGGGCAGCTTTTCCACTCGACCATGGTAACCCTGGAGAAAATTTTTAAGAATTCAAAACTTAATGCCAAACATCCAGGCGCTTCATCTAGCCAATCTTGGCCGTGAAAGGTGCTACTTCTTGGACTCTTTTCCACTCAACCCCTGCCACCCTGGAAGAATTTTTTTAATTTTCAAAGCGAAAGTCCAAACGTCCAGGCGCTTCATCCAGCCGATCTTGGCTGGGTTAAGTGCTACTTCTTGGGCGCTTTTCCACTCGACCATGGTAACCCTGGAGAAAAATTTTAAGAATTCAAAACTTAATGCCAAACATCCAGCGCTTCATCTAGCCAATCTTGGCGTGAAAGGTGCTACTTCTTGGACTCTTTTCCACTCAACCCCTGCCACCCTGGAGAAATTTTTAATTTTCAAAGCGAAAGTCCAAACGTCCAGGCGCTTCATCCAGCCGATCTTGGCTGGGTTAAGTGCTACTTCTTGGATGCTTTTCCACTCGACCATGGTAACCCTGGAGAAAAATTTTAAGAATTCAAAACTTAATGCCAAACATCCAGCGCTTCATCTAGCCAATCTTGGGCGTGAAGGTGCTACTTCTTGGACTCTTTTCCACTCAACCCCTGCCACCCTGGAGAAATTTTTAATTTTCAAGCGAAAGTCTAAACTTCCAGGCGCTTCATCCAGCCGATCTTGGCTGGGTTAAGTGCTACTTCTTGGGCGCTTTTCCACTCGACCATGGTAACCCTGAAGAGAAAAATTTTAAGAATTCAAAACTTAATGCCAAACATCCAGGCGCTTCATCTAGCCAATCTTGGCGTGAAAGGTGCTACTTCTTGGACTCTTTTCCACTCAACCCCTGCCACCCTGGAGAATTTTTTAATTTTCAAAGCGAAAGTCCAAGCGTCCAGGCGCTTCATCCAGCCGATCTTGGCTGGGTTAAGTGCTACTTCTTCAGGGCAGCTTTTCCACTCGACCATGGTAACCCTGGAGAAAAATTTTAAGAATTCAAAACTTAATGCCAAACATCCAGGCGCTTCATCTAGCCAATCTTGGCGTGAAAGGTGCTACTTCTTGGACTCTTTTCCCTCAACCCCTGCCACCCTGGAGAAATTTTTAATTTTCAAGCGAAAGTCCAAACCTCAGGCGCTTCATCCAGCCGATCTTGGCTGGGTTAAGTGCTACTTCTTGGATGCTTTTCCACTCGACCATGGTAACCCTGGAGAAAAATTTTTAAGAATTCAAAACTTAATGCCAAACATCCAGGCGCTTCATCTAGCCAATCTTGGCGTGAAAGGTGCTACTTCTTGGACTCTTTTCCTCAACCCCTGCCACCCTGGAGAAATTTTTTAATTTTTCAAGCGAAAGTCTAAACTTCCAGGCGCTTCATCCAGCCGATCTTGGCTGGGTTAAGTGCTACTTCTTGGATGCTTTTCCACTCGACCATGGTAACCCTGGAGAAAATTTTTAAGAATTCAAAACTTAATGCCAAACATCCAGGCGCTTCATCTAGCCAATCTTGGCGTGAAAGGTGCTACTTCTTGGACTCTTTTCCACTCAACCCCTGCCACCCTGGGAAATTTTTTAATTTTCAAGCGAAAGTCCAAACGTCCAGGCGCTTCATCCAGCCGATCTTGGCTGGGTTAAGTGCTACTTCTTGGATGCTTTTCCACTCGACCATGGTAACCCTGGAGAAAAATTTTAAGAATTCAAAACTTAATGCCAAACATCCAGGCGCTTCATCTAGCCAATCTTGGCCGTGAAAGGTGCTACTTCTTGGACTCTTTTCCACTCAACCCCTGCCACCCTGGAGAATTTTTTTAATTTTCAAAGCGAAAGTCCAAACGTCCAGGCGCTTCATCCAGCCGATCTTGGCTGGGTTAAGTGCTACTTCTTGGATGCTTTTCCACTCGACCATGGTAACCCTGGAGAAAATTTTTAAGAATTCAAAACTTAATGCCAAACATCCAGGCGCTTCATCTAGCCAATCTTGGCGTGAAAGGTGCTACTTCTTGGACTCTTTTCCACTCAACCCCTGCCACCCTGGAGAAATTTTTAATTTTCAAGCGAAAGTCTAAACGTCCAGGCGCTTCATCCAGCCGATCTTGGCTGGGTTAAGTGCTACTTCTTGGATGCTTTTCCACTCGACCATGGTAACCCTGGAGAAAATTTTTAAGAATTCAAAACTTAATGCCAAACATCCAGGCGCTTCATCTAGCCAATCTTGGCCGTGAAAGGTGCTACTTCTTGGACTCTTTTCCACTCAACCCTGCCACCCTGGAGAAATTTTTTAATTTTCAAAGCGAAAGTCCAAACGTCCAGGCGCTTCATCCAGCCGATCTTGGCTGGGTTAAGTGCTACTTCTTGGATGCTTTTCCACTCGACCATGGTAACCCTGGAGAAAATTTTAAGAATTCAAAACTTAATGCCAAACATCCAGCGCTTCATCTAGCCAATCTTGGCCGTGAAAGGTGCTACTTCTTGGACTCTTTTCCCTCAACCCCTGCCACCCTGGAGAAATTTTTTAATTTTCAAAGCGAAAGTCCAAACTTCCAGGCGCTTCATCCAGCCGATCTTGGCTGGGTTAAGTGCACTCTTTTCCATTCAACCCCTGCCACCCTGGAGAAATTTTTAATTTTCAAGCGAAAGTCAAACGTCCAGGCGCTTCATCCAGCCGATCTTGGCTGGGTTAAGTGCTACTTCTTGGATGCTTTTCCACTCGACCATGGTAACTCTAGAGAAAACTTTTAAGAATTCAAAACTTAATGCCAAACATCCTGGCGCTTCATCTAGCCAATCTTGGCCGTGAAAGGTGCTACTTCTTGGACTCTTTTCCACTCAACCCCTGCCACCTGGAGAAATTTTTAATTTTCAAGCGAAAGTCCCAAGCGTCCAGGCGCTTCATCCAGCGATCTTGGCTGGGTTAAGTGCTACTTCTTGGGCGCTTTTCCACTCGACCATGGTAACCCTGGAGAAAAATTTTAAGAATTCAAAACTTAATGCCAAACATCCAGGCGCTTCATCTGGCCAATCTTGGCCGTGAAAGGTGCTACTTCTTGGACTCTTTTCCACTCAACCCCGCCACCCTGGAGAAATTTTTTAATTTTCAGCGAAGATCCAAAGCGTCCGGCGCTTCATCCAGCGATCTTGGCTGGGTTAAGTGCTACTTATTGATCATTTTTCCCGCACCGATATGGTAACCCTGGAGAAAAATTTTTAAAATTCAAAACTTAATGCCAAACATCCAGGCGCTTCATCTGCTAATCTTGGCGTGAAGGTGCCACTTCTTGAGCTCTTTCCACTCAACCCCTGCCACCTGGAAAATTTTTTAATTTTTCAAAGCGAGAATCTAAACTTCCAGTAGCTGTAGCCGATCTTGGCTGGAGTTAGGTGCTACTTCATCGGGCGGCTTTTCCGCCGACCATGGTAACCCTGAAGAAAGTACAAGAATTCAAACTTATTTCAAACATCCGGAGGCTTCATCTAGCCAATCTTGGCAGTAGGGGTGCTGCTTCTTGGACTCTTTCATTCAACCCTGCCACCTGGAGGAAATTTTTGGTACCAAGCTGAAGATCCCAAGCGATCAGGCGCTTCATCCGCGATCTTGGCTGGGTTAGAGTGCTAACTTCTTGGATGCTTTTCCACATAGGCCATGGTAACCCTGGAGAAAAATTTTCAAATTCAAAACTTAATGCTAAACATCCAGGCGCTTCATCTGGCCAATCTTGGCAGTGAAAGGTGCTACTTCTTGGACTCTTTCCACTCAACCCCTGCCACCTGGAGAAATTTTTAGTATGGCGAAAGTCCAAGCGTCAGAGTAGCTACATCAGCCGATCTTGGCTGATTTGGTGCTCTTGTCAGATCTTTCCACTCAACCATGGTAACCTGGAAAAATTTTAAGAATTCAAAACTTAATGCAAACATCCAGGCGCTACATCGCCCGTCTTGGCGTGAAAGGTGCTATGCCAGTTCTTTTCCACTCCAGCCTGCCACCCTGGAGAAGTTTTTAATTTTCAGCGAAAGTCTAAACTTCCAGGCCTTCATCCAGCGATCTTGGCTGGGTTGAGGTGCTAACTGGACCTTTCCACTCGACCATAAAGTAACCCTGAAGAAAATTTTAAGAATTTAAAACATGCCAAACATCAGGCTGTCGCCAATCTTGGCACGTGAAAGGTGCTACTTCTTGAGACTCTTTTACTCGCCCCTGCCACCCTGGAAGAAATTTTTAATTTTCCAAGTAGAAAGTCAGCGATGGCGCTTCATCCAGCCGATCTTGTGGGTTAAGTTGCTAAGCTAGAATGTTTTTCACTTTCGACCATGGTAACCCTGGAGAAAAATTTTGAAATTCAAAACTTAATGCCAAACATCCAGGCGCTTCATCTAGCCAATCTTGGCCGTGAAAGGTGCTACTTCTTGGACTCTTTTCACTCAACCTACCCTGGAGAAATTTTTGTTTTCAAGCGAAAATCTAAACTTCCAGCGCCATCCAGCCGATCTTGGCTGGGTTAAGTGCTGCTTCTTGGGCGCTTTTCCACTTTCGACCATAGTAACCCTGAAGAAGGTACAGAATTTCAAGCACAATACCAAACATCCAGGCTTCATCTAATAATCTTAACGATAAAAAGTGCTACTTCTTGGACTCTTTTCCATTTCAACCCCTGCCACAGAGAAATTTTTAATTTTCAAGCGGATCCAAGCATCCATTCATCCAGCCCGATCTTGGCTGGTTAAGTCTTCAACCTAACAGATCTTTTCCACTTTCGACCATGACAACCCTGGAGAAAAATTTTAGGTGAAACTTAATGCTAAACATCAGAGCGCTTCATCTAGCCAATCTTGTGTGAAAGGTGCTCTTGAGACTCTTTTCCACTCAACCCCTGCCACCCTGGAGAAATTTTTTTAATTTTCCAAGCGAAAGTCAAGCGTCAGGCGCTTCATCCAGCCGATCTTAGCTGGGTTAAGTCTACGCTAACCTGGATCTTTCCACTTTCGACCATGGTAACCCTGGAGAAAAATTTAAGAATTCAAAACTTATTACCAAACATCCGGTAGCTACATCAGCCAATCTTGGCCGTGAAGGTGCTACTTCTTGGACTCTTTCCTCAGCCCTGCACCCTGGAAATTTTTTGTTTTCAAGCGAAGTCTAAACTTCCGGTAGCTTCATCCAGCCCGATCTTGGCTGGAGTTAAGTGCTACTTCTTGAGCGACTTTTTCCACTTTCGACCATGGTAACCCTGAAGAAAAATTTTAAGAATTCAAAACTTAATACCAAACATCGAGCTTCATCTAGCCAATCTTGGCAGTGAAGGTGCTACTTCTTGGACTCTTTTTTCCCTCCAGCCTGCCACCTGGAGAAATTTTTTAATTTTTCCAAGCGAGTCAAGCGTCAGGCGCTTCATCCGATCGATCTTGGCTGGGTTAAGTGCTTTACTTCTTGGATGTACCACTCGACCATGGTAACCCTGGAGAAAAATTTTGAAATTCAAAACTTAATGCAAACATCAGAAATTCATCTAGCCAATCTTGGCGTGAAGGTGCTACTTCTTGGACTCTTTCCTCAACCCCTGCCACCTGGAGGGTACCCCAATTTTTCAAGCGAAAGTCTAAACTGGTGGCTTCATCCAGCCGATCTTGGCTGGAGTTAAGTGCCCACCGCCTATGGGCAGCTTTTCCCATGACCATCGTAACCCTGGAGAAAAATTTTAAAAATTCAAAACTTAATACCAAACATCCAAGTACGCTTCCATCTAGCCAATCTTGGCGTGAAAGTTGCTACTTCTTGGACTCTTTTCCTCAACCCCTGCCACCCTGGAAATTTTTAATTTTTCATGAAAGTCTAAACTTCCAGGCGCTTCATCCAGCCGATCTTGGCTGGGTTAAGTCTTACTACTTCTTAGACTTTTCCATGACCAGTAACCCTGGAGAAAAATTTTAAGAATTCAATGTAATGCCAAACATCCAGGCGCCATCTAGCCAATCTTCGCCGTCAAAGGTGCTACTTCTTGGACTCTTTTCCTCAACCCCTGCCACCCTGGAGAAATTTTTTAATTTTCAGCGAAGTCTAAACTTCAGGCACTTGTCCAGCCAATCTTGGCTGGGTTAAGTGCTACTTCTTGAGCGACTTTTCCACTCGACCATAGTAACCCTGAGAAAATTTTTGGGAATTCAAAACCATTGCAAACATCAGGCTTAACCTAGCCAATCTTGACATTGAAGGTGCTGCTTCTTGGACTCTTTTCCATTTTCAGCCTGCGCCCTGGAGAAATTTTTTAATTTTTCAAGCAAAAGTCCAAAGCGTCCGGCTTCATCCAGCCGATCTTGGCTGGGTTAAGTGCTACTTCTTTATGCTTTTCCATATTACTTATAGTAACCCTGGAGAAAAATTTAGAATTCAAACTTGTACCAAACATCAGGCGCTTCATCCGTAATCTTGTGTGAAGGTGCTACTTCTTGGACTCTTTTCCTCAACCCCTGCACCACCCTGGAGAATTTTTATTTTCAAAGCGAAAGTCTAAACTTCCAGGCGCTTCATCCAGCCAATCTTGCTGGGTTAAGTGCTATAATAGACAGCTTTTCCACTCGACCATGTAGTAACCCTGAAGAAAATTTTTAAAATTCAAACTTAATGCAAACATCCAGGCTTCATCTAGCCAATCTTGGCCGTGAAAGGTGCTGCTGCTTGGACTCTTTTCCGCCAACTGCCACCCTGGAAATTTTTAATTTCCAAGCGAAAGTACAAGCGTCGGTAGCTTCATCCGGCGATCTGAAAGCAGGTTAGTCACCATAGCGGATGTTTCCGCGCTCAATGGCGGCCTGGGCGTTTGAGTTGAAGCAATGCCCAAACATCGGTAGCTTCATCTGGCCAATCTTGGCCGTGAAAGTGCTACTTCTTGGACTCTTTTCCACTCAGCCCCTGCCACCTGGAGAAATTTTTAATTTTCAAGCGTCTAAACTTCAGTAGCTTATCAGCCGATCTTGGCTGGGTTGAAAGTGTACACACTTCTTCAGGCGGCTTTTCCATGACCACTTGGTAACCCTGAAGAGAAAATTTTTTAAAATTTGAAACTTATTGCCAACGTCGACTTCATCTGGCCAATCTTGGCCGTGAAAGGTGCTGCTTCTTGGCACTCTTTTCATTCAACCTACCACCTGGGAGAATTTTTAATTTTTAAGCGAAAGTCCAAAGCGTCCGGCGCTATCCAGCCGATGCCAAGCTGGGTTAAATTTTCGCTAACAGGCGCTTTCATTGACCATGGTAACCCTGGAGAAAATTTTTAAGAATTCAAAACTTAATGCCAACATCAAAAGCTATCTAGCTAATCTTGGCCGTAAGAAAGGTGCCATGTGGACTCTTTTCCTCAACCTACACCCTGGAGAAATTTTTTAATTTTTCAAACCTGAGTCCCGAATACCTAAATGGCGCTGCCTGCCGATCTTGGCTGGGTTAAGTGCCGCTAGACAGCTTTTCCACTTTCGACCATGGTAAGCCTGAAGAAAATTTTGAAATTAAAACTTAATGCAGAAACATCCAGGGCGCTTCATCTAGCCAATCTTGGCAGTGAAAAGTGCTGCTTCTTGGACTCTTTTCTATTCAACCCCTGCCACCCTGGGTTTTTAATTTTCAAGCCTGAGTCAGATACCTAGGCTCTTCATCCAGCGATCTTGGCTTGGTTAAGTGCTACTTCTTGGGCAGCTTTTCCCTCAAACCATATGGTAACCCTAGAAAAAAAATTTTTAAAAATTCAAACTTTAATGCAAACATCCAGGCTTCATCTAATGAATCTTAGCCGTGAAAGGTGCTACTTCTTGGACTCTTTTCCCTCAGCCTACCACCCTGGAGAATTTTTCATTTTTAAACCTGGTCAGATACCTAGGCTCTTCATCCAGCGATCTTGGCTGGGATTAAGTACTACTTCTTGGGCAGCTTTTCCATTAAACCATGGCCAACCTGGAGAAAATTTTAAGAATTCAAAACTTAATGCCAAACATCAGAAGCCTTCATCTAGCCAATCTTGGCATTGATATATGCTGGAGCTCTTTCCCATCAACCTACCACCTAGAGGAAATTTATTAATTTTCCATGAGAAAGTCCAAGCGTCCGGCGCTTCATCCAGCCCGATCTTGGCTGGGTTAAGTGCTATAACTGGGCGCTTTCCATAAACCATAGTAAGCCTGAAGAAAATTTTTAAGAATTCAAAGGCACCATTTTTTGGCTTGTCCAGTGCTTCATCTAGCCAATCTTGGCATTGAAAGGTGCTACTTGGTGGACTCTTTTCCATTCAACCCCTGCCACCCTGGAGAAAATTTTTATATTTCAAAGCCTGAGTCCAAACATCCAGAGGCGCTTCATCAGCCGATCCTGGCTGGAGTTAGATGCTACTTCTTCAGGCCGGCTTTTTCCCACTCGATATGGTAAGCCTGAAAATTTTTAGAAATTCAAAACTTCAATGCCAAACATCCAGGCCCTTCATCTAGCCAATCTTGGCGTGAAAGGTCTGCTGCAAAGACTCTTTCTATTCAGCCCCTGCCACCCTGGAGAATTTTTAATTTTCAGACCTGGAGTCAGATCACTAGGCTCTTCATCCCAGCCCGATCTTGGCTGGGTTAAGTGCTACTTCTTGAGCCTTTCCACTCAAACCATATAGTAACCACAGGAAAATTTTTGAAATTCAAAACTGTGCCAAACATCTAGGCACTTCATCTAGCCAATCTTGCTGTGAAAGTACTTACTTCTTGAACTCTTCCACTCAACCCCTGCCACCCTGGAGAAATTTTTTAATTTTCAAACTGAGTCAGATACCTGAGCTCTTCATCCAGCCGATCTTGGCTGGGTTAAGTGCTACTGTGAGCGCCTTTCCACTCGACCCTTGGTAACCTGGAGAAAATTTTAAAAAATTCAAAACTTAATGCAAACATCTAGGCACTTCATCCTAGCCAATCTTGGCCGTGAAGGTGCTACTTCTTGGACTCTTTCCCTCAACCCCTGCCACCCTGGAGAAAAATTTTGAATTTTCAAACCTGAGTCCAGATTCTAAATCTTACGTCCAACCCGATCTTGGCTGGAATTAAGTGCTAACTTCTTGGATCTTCCCACTCGACCATGGTAACCCTGGAGAAAATTTTTAAATTCAAAACTTAATGCAAACATCCAGTAGCTTCATCTAACCAATCTTGGCTGTGAAATGTGCTACTTCTTGGACTCTTTTCCTCAACCCCTGCCACCCTGGAGAAATTTTGCAATTATCAAACCTGAGTCAGATACCTAGGCTCTTCATCAGCCGATCTTGGCTGGAGTTAAGTGCACTACTTCTTGGGCAACTTTCCACTCACGACCATGAAGTAACTCTGGAGAAAAATTTTAAAATTCAAAACTTAATGCCAAACATCCAGCGCTTCATCTAGCAAATCTTGGCCGTGAAAGTGCTACTTCTTGGAATCTTTTCCACTCAACTGCCACCTGGAGAGAGAAATTTTTTTTTTAATTTTCAAAGCGAGAAGATCAAGCGTCAGGCGCTTCATCCAGCCCGATCTTAGCTGGGTTAAAATCTGCTAACTAAACGCCTTTTGCACAAGCCATGGTAACCCTGGAGAAAATTGCAAGAATTCAAAACTTGTGCAAACATCCAGGAGCTTCATCTAGCCAATCTTGGCTGTGAAGTGCTACTTCTTGGATTGTTTTTCCTCAGCCCCTGCCACCTGGAGAAATTTTTAATTTTCAGCGAAGATCCAAGCGTTCAGTAGCTTCATCCAGCCGATCTTGGCTGGGTTAAGTGCTACTTCTTGGATCTTTTCCTCGACCATGGTAACCCTGGAGAAAATTTTAAGAATTCAAAACTTAATGCCAAACATCCCGGGCTTCATCTAGCCAATCTTGGCCATGAAAGGTGCTGCTTCTTGGACTCTTTTTCCATTCAACCCCCTGCCACCTGAGAAAATTTTTTTAATTTTCAAGCGAAGTCAAGCGTCCGAGCTTCATCCAGAGCCGATCTTGGCTGGGTTAAGTGCTACTTCTTGGACGCTTTTCCACTCGACCATGGTAACCCTGGAGAAAATTTTTAAAAATTCAAAACTTAATGCCAAACATCCAGGCGCTTCATCTAGCCAATCTTGGCTGGTGTGAGGTGCTACTTCTTGGACTCTTTTCCACTCAACCCCTGCCACCTGGAGAAATTTTTAATTTTTTCAAACGAAAGGCCAAACATCCAGGCGCTTCATCCAGCCCGATCTTGGCTGGGTTAAGTGCTACTTCTTGGGCGGCTTTTCACTCGACCCACTGCCACCCTGGAGAAACTTTTAAATTTTCAAGCGAAAGTCCAAACATCCAGGCGCTTCATCCAGCGATCTTGGCTGGGTTAAGTGCTACTTCTTGAGGCAGCTTTTCCACTCGACCATGTAAATGTAACCCTGGAGAAAATTTTTAGAATTCAAAACTTAATGCAAACATCCAGGCGCTTCATCCTAGCCAATCTTGGCGTGAAAGGTGCTACTTCTTGGACTCTTTTCCACTCAACCCCTGCCACCCTGGAGAAACTTTTAAATTTTCAAGCGAAAGTCCCAAGCGTCCAGGCACTTCATCCAGCCCGATCTTGGCTGGGTTAAGTGCTACTTCTTGGACTCTTTTCCACTCGACCACTGCCACCCTGGAGAAAATTTTTAAATTTTCAAAACCTAATGTCAGACATCAGGTGCTTCATCCAGCCAATCTTGGCTGGGTTAAGTGCTACTTCTTGGACTCTTTTCCACTCGACCATAGCCACCCTGGAGAAAATTTTTTAATTTTCAAAACTTAATGCCAAACATCCAGGCGCTTCATCTAGCCAATCTTGGCTGGAGAAAAGTGCTACTTCTTGGACTCTTTTCCACTGAGCCACTGCCACCCTGGAGAAAATTTTTAAATTTTCAAAGCGAAAGTCCAAGCGTCCAGGCGCTTCATCCAGCCGATCTTGGCTGGGTTAAGTGCTACTTCTTGGACGCTTTTCCACTCGACCATGGTAACCCTGGAGAAAATTTTTAAGAATTCAAAATTTAATGCCAAACATCAGGCGCTTCATCATCTAGCCAATCTTGGCAGGTGAAAGTGCTACTTCTTGGACTCTTTTCCACTCGACCCCTGCCACCCTGGAGAAATTTTTAATTTTCAAAACGAAAGTCCAAACGTCCAGGCGCTTCATCCAGCCGATCTTGGCTGGGTTAAATGCTACTTCTTGGACTCTTTTCCACTCGACCACTGCCACCCTGGAGAAAATTTTTAAATTTTCAAAACCTGAGATCCAAAGCGTCCAGGCGCTTCATCCAGCTGATCTTGGCTGGGTTAAGTGCTACTTCTTGGGCAGCTTTTCCCACTCGACCATGAAAAGTAACCCTGGAGAAAATTTTTAAGAATTCAAAACTTAATGCCAAACATCCAGGCGCTTCATCTAGCCAATCTTGGCTGTGAAAGGTGCTACTTCTTGGACTCTTTTCCTCTCAACCCCTGCCACCCTGGAGAAAATTTTTAATTTTCAAAGCGAAAGTCAAGCGTCCAGGCACTTCATCCAGCCGATCTTGGCTGGGTTAAGTGTACTACTTCTTGGGCAGCTTTTCCCACCTCGACCATGGTAACCCTGGAGAAAATTTTTAAAATTCAAAACTTAATGCCAAACATCCAGGCGCTTCATCTAGCCAATCTTGGCCGTGAAAGGTGCTACTTCTTGGACTCTTTTCCACTCCAACCACTGCCACCCTGGAGAAATTTTTAAATTTTCAAGCGAGAAAGTCCAAACATCCAGGCGCTTCATCCAGCCAATCTTGGCTGGGTTAAAGTGCACTACTTCTTGGGCGCTTTTCCACTCGACCATGGTAACCCTGGAGAAAATTTTTAAGAATTCAAAAAACTTAATGCCAAACATCCAGGCGCTTCATCTAGCCAATCTTGGCGTGTTAAAGTGCTACTTCTTGGACTCTTTTCACTCAACCATGCCACCCTGGAGAAATTTTTAAAATTTTCAAAGCGAAAGGCCAAACATCCAGGCGCTTCATCCAGCCAATCTTGGCTGGGTTAAATGCTGCTTCTTGGACTCTTTTCCTCGACCCCTGCCACCCTGGAGAAACTTTTAAATTTTCAAAGCCAAAGTCCAAACGTCCAGGCACTTCATCCAGCTGATCTTGGCTGGGTTAAGTGCTACTTCTTGGATCTTTTCCACTCGACCATGGTAACCCTGGAAAATTTTTAAGAATTCAAAACTTAATGCCAAACATCAGGCACTTCATCTAGCCAATCTTGGCCGTGAAAGGTGCTACTTCTTGGACTCTTTTCCACTCAACCCCTGCCACCCTGGAGAAATTTTTTATTTTCAAAGCGAAAGTCCAGACGTCCAGGCGCTTCATCCAGCCGATCTTGGCTGGGTTAAGTGCTACTTCTTGAATGCTTTTCCACTCGACCATGGTAACCCTGGAGAAAATTTTTAAGAATTCAAAACTTAATGCCAAACATCCAGGCGGCTTCATCTAGCCAATCTTGGCCGTGAAAGGTGCTACTTCTTGGACTCTTTTCCACTCAACCCCTGCCACCCTGGAGAAATTTTTAATTTTCCAAGCGAAAAGTCAAACGTCCAGGCACTTCATCCAGCCGATCTTGGCTGGGTTAAGTGCTACTTCTTGGGCGCTTTTCCACTCGACCATGGTAACCCTGGAGAAAAATTTTAAAATTCAAAACTTCAATGCCAAACATCCAGGCGCTTCATCTGGCCAATCTTGGCAGTGAAAGGTGCTACTTCTTGGACTCTTTTCCACTCAACCCCTGCCACCCTGGAGGAAATTTTTAATTTTTCAAAGCGAGAGTCCAAGCGTCCAGGCGCTCCATCCAGCTTGATCTTGGCTGGGTTAAGTGCTACTTCTTGGACTCTTTTCCACTCAACCATGCCAACCCTGGAGAAAAATTTTTAAATATTCAAAACTTAATGCCAAACATCCAGGTTGCTTCATCTGGCCGATCTTGGCTGGGTTAAGTGCTAATTCTTGGACTCTTTTCCACTCGACCATGGTAACCCTGGAAAAATTTTTAGAATTTCAAAACTTAATGCCAAACATCCAGGCGCTTCATCCAGCCAATCTTGGCTGAAGGTGCTACTTCTTATGACTCTTTTCCACTCCTTCCCCTGCCACCCTGGAGAAATTTTTAAATTTTCAAGCCGAAAGTCCAAACATCCAGGCGCTTCATCAGCCGATCTTGGCTGGTTAAGTGCTACTTCTTGGACTCTTTTCCACTCAACCATGGTAACCCTGGAGAAAATTTTAAAAATTCAAATTTAATACCAAACATCAGGCGCTTCATCTAGCCAATCTTGGCGTGAAAGTGCTACTTCTTGGACTCTTTTCCACTCAACCCCTGCCACCCTGGAGGAAATTTTTAAATTTTCAAACGAAAATCCAAACGTCAGGCGCTTCTTCCAGCCGATCTTGGCTGGGTTAAAGTGCTACTTCTTGGACTCTTTTCCACTCGTCCCTGCCACCCTGGAAGAAATTTTTAAAATTTTCAACTGAAAGTCCAAGCGTCCAGGCGCTTCATCCAGCCAATCTTGGCTGGGTTAGAGTGCTACTTCTTGGGCCTTTTCCACTCAACCACATGGTAACCCTGGAGAAATTTTTAAGAATTCAAGACTTAATGCCAAACATCCAGGCGCTTCATCCTGGCCAATCTTGGCGTGAAGGTGCTACTTCTTGGACTCTTTTCCATTCAACCCTGCCACCCTGGAGAAATTTTTAAATTTTCAAAACGAAAAGTCAAGCGTCCAGGCGCTTCATCCAGCTGATCTTGGCTGGGTTAAGTGCCTACTTCTTGGACTCTTTTCCTCGACCATGGTAACCCTGGAGAAAATTTTTAAAAATTCAAAACTTAATGCCAAACATCCAGGCGCTTCATCCCTAGCCAATCTTGGCGTGAAAGGTGCTACTTCTTGGACTCTTTTCCTCTCAACCCCTGCCACCCTGGAGAAATTTTTTTAATTTTCAAAGCGAAGTCCAAACGTCAGGCGCTTCATCCAGCCGATCTTGGCTGGGTTAAGTGCTACTTCTTGGACGACTTTTCCACTCTACCATGGTAACCCTGGAGAAAATTTTAAAATTCAAAACTTAATGCAAACATCCAGGCGCTTCATCCCAGCCAATCTTGGCCGTGAAAGGTGCTACTTCTTGGACTCTTTTCCACTCAACCCCTGCCACCCTGGAGAAATTTTTAAATTTTCAAAGCGAAAGTCCAAGCGTCTAGGCGCTTCATCCGGCCGATCTTGGCTGGGTTAAGTGCTGCTTCTTGGGCGCTTTTCCACTCGACCATGGTAACCCTGGAGAAAATTTTTAAGAATTCAAAACTTAATGCCAAACATCCAGGCGCTTCATCTAGCCAATCTTGGCATGTGAAGGTGCTACTTCTTGGACTCTTTTCCACTCAACCACTGCCACCCCTGGAGAAATTTTTAATTTTCAGCGAAAGTCAAACATCCAGGCGCTTCATCAGCCGATCTTGGCTGGGTTAAGTGCTACTTCTTGGAGCGGCTTTCCACTCGACCATGGTAACCCTGGAAAAATTTTTAAAATTCAAAACTTAATGCCAAACATCCAGGCGCTTCATCTAGCCAATCTTGGCGTGAAAGTGCTACTTCTTGGACTCTTTTCCACTCAACCCCTGCCACCCTGGAGAAAATTTTTTAATTTTCAAGCGAAGTCCAAAGCGTCCAGGCGCTTCATCCAGCCGATCTTGGCTGGGTTAAATGCTACTTCTTGGCTCTTTTCCACTCCAACCATGGCCACCCTGGAAAAAACTTTTAAATTTTCAAGCGAAATGTCCAAACGTCCAGGCGCTTCATCCAGCCAATCTTGGCTGGGTTAAGTGCTACTTCTTGGAGCTCTTTTCCACTCGAGACCATGGTAACCCTGGAGAAAATTTTTGAAATTCAAAACCAATACCAAACATCCAGGCGCTTCATCTAGCCAATCTTGGCGTGAAAAGTGCTACTTCTTGGACTCTTTTCCACTCAACCATGCCACCCTGGAGAAAATTTTTAATTTTCAAAACGAAAGGCCAAACGTCCAGGCGCTTCATCAGCCAATCTTGGCTGGGTTAAATGCTACTTCTTGGACTCTTTTTCCTACTCGACCCCTGCCACCCTGGAAGAAACTTTTAAATTTTCAAGCGAAAGTCCAAGCGTCCAGGCGCTTCATCCAGCTGATCTTGGCTGGGTTAAGTGCTACTTCTTGAGAACCTTTTCCACACTCGACCATAGTAACCCTGGAGAAAAATTTTAAAAATTCAAAACTTAATGCCAAACATCCAGGCGCTTCATCTAGCCAATCTTGGCGTGAAAGGTGCTACTTCTTGGACTCTTTTCCTCAACCCCTGCCACCCTGGAGAAATTTTCCAAATTTTCAAAGCGAAAGGTCAAGCGTCAGGCGCTCCATCCAGCCGATCTTGGCTGGGTTAAGTGCTACTTCTTGGGCCTTTTGCACTCCTCAACTATGGTAACCCTGGAGAAAATTTTTAAAATTCAAAACTTAATGCCAAACATCCAGGCGCTTCATCTAGCCAATCTTGGCGTGAAGGGTGCTACTTCTTGGATTCTTTTTCCATTCAACCCCTGCCACCCTGGAGAAATTTTTAATTTTCAAAGCGAAAGTCAAGCGTCCAGGCACTTCATCCAGCGATCTTGGCTGGGTTAAGTGCTACTTCTTGGGCGGCTTTTCCACTCGACCATGGTAACCCTGGAGAAAATTTTTAAGAATTCAAAACTTAATGCCAAACATCCAGAAGCGCTTCATCTAGCCAATCTTGGCGTGAAAGGTGCTACTTCTTGGACTCTTTTCCATCAACCCTGCCACCCTGGAGAAATTTTTAAATTTTCAAGCCTGAGTCCAAGCGTCCAGGCGCTTCATCCAGCGATCTTGGCTGGGTTAAGTGCTACTTCTTGGGCGCTTTTCCACTCGACCATGGTAACCCTGGAGAAAATTTTTAAAATTCAAAACTTAATGCCAAACATCCAGGCGCTTCATCTAGCCAATCTTGGCGTGAAAGGTGCTACTTCTTGGACTCTTTTCCACTCAACCACTGCCACCCTGGAGAAATTTTTTTTTTCGGCGAAAGTCCAAGCGTCCAGGCACTTCATCCAGCCGATCTTGGCTGGGTTAAGTGCTACTTCTTGGGCAGCTTTTCCACTCGACCATGGTAACCCTGGAAAAAATTTTTTAAAATTCAAAACTTAATGCCAAACATCCAGGCGCTTCATCTAGCCAATCTTGGACGTGAAAGGTGCTACTTCTTGGACTCTTTTCCATTCAACCCCTGCCACCCTGGAGAAATTTTTTAATTTTCAAAGCCTGAGTCAGACGTCTGGCGCTTCTTCTTCCCCGATCTTGGCTGGGTTAAGTGCTACTTCTTGGGCGCTTTTCCACTCGACCATGGTAACCCTGGAAAATTTTTTTAAGAATTCAAAACTTAATGCCAAACATCCAGGCGCTTCATCTAGCCAATCTTGGCGTGTGAAGGTGCTACTTCTTCAGGACTCTTTTCCACTCAACCCCTGCCACCCTGGAGGAAATGTTTTAAATTTTCAAGCCTGAGAAAAGTCCAAGCGTCCAGGCGCTTCATCCAGCCGATCTTGGCTGGGTTAAGTGCTACTTCTTGGGCAGCTTTTCCACTCGACCATGGTAACCCTGGAGAAAATTTTAAAAATTCAAAACTTAATGCCAAACATCCAGGCGCTTCATCCGGCTAGCCAATCTTGGCGTGAAAGGTGCTACTTCTTGGACTCTTTTCCACTCAACCACTGCCACCCTGGAGAAATTTTTAAATTTTCAAGCGAAAGTCCCAAGCGTCCAGGCGCTTCATCCAGCGATCTTGGCTGGGTTAAGTGCTACTTCTTGGGCAAGCTTTTCCACTCGACCATGGTAACCCTGGAAAAATTTTTAGAATTCAAAACTTAATACCAAACATCCAGGCGCTTCATCTAGCCAATCTTGGCAAGTGAAAGGTGCTACTTCTTGGACTCTTTCCACTCAACCACTGCCACCCTGGTGAAAATTTTTAAATTTTCAAAACCTGAAGTCCAGATATCTTGGCGCTTCATCCAGCCCGATCTTGGCTGGGTTAAGTGCTACTTCTTGGGCACTTTTCCACTCGACCATGGTAACCCTGGAGAAAATTTTAAAAATTCAAAACTTAATGCACCAAACATCCAGGCGCTTCATCTAGCCAATCTTGGGCGTGAAAGGTGCTACTTCTTGGACTCTTTTCCACTCCAACCACTGCCACCCTGGAGAACTTTTTAATTTTCAAAAGTGAAAGTCCAAGCGTCCAGGCGCTTCATCCAGCCGATCTTGGCTGGGTTAAGTGCTACTTCTTGGACGCTTTTCCACTCGAACCATGGTAACCCTGGAAAATTTTAAAAATTCAAAACTTAATGCCAAACATCCAGGCGCTTCATCTAGCCAATCTTGGCGTGAAAGATGCTACTTCTTGGACTCTTTTCCATTCAACCCCTGCCACCCTGGAGAAATTTTTTTCAAATTTTCAAAACCTGAAGGCCAAGCGTCCAGAAGCGCTTCATCCCAGCCGATCTTGGCCATGGGTTAAATGCTACTTCTTGGACGCTTTTCCTCGACCCCTGCCACCCTGGAGAAACTTTTAAATTTTCAAAGCGAAAGTCAAACATCAGCGCTTCATCCAGCCCGATCTTGGCTGGGTTAAGTGCTACTTCTTGGACGCTTTTCCACTCGACCATAGTAACCCTGGAAAAAATTTTAAGAATTCAAAACTTAATGCCAAACATCCAGGCGCTTCATCTAGCCAATCTTGGCCGTGAAAAGTGCTACTTCTTGGACTCTTTTCCACTCAACCCCTGCCACCCTGGAGAAATTTTTAATTTTCAAAGCCACGAAAGCCAAACATCCCAGGCGCTTCATCCAGCCGATCTTGGCTGGGTTAAATGCTACTTCTTGGACTCTTTTCCACTCCGACCCTGCCACCCTGGAAGAAACTTTTAAAATTTTCAAGCGAAAGTCCAAACGTCCAGGCGCTTCATCAGCCGATCTTGGCTGGGTTAAGTGCTGCTACTTCTTGGAGCAGCTTTTCCACTTAAACCATGGTAACCCTGGAGAAAATTTTTAAGAATTCAAAACTTAATGCCAAACATCCAGGCGCTTCATCTAGCCAATCTTGGCTGTGAAAGGTGCTACTTCTTGGACTCTTTTCCACTCAACCCTGCCACCCTGGAGAAATTTTTAATTTTCAGCGAAAGGCCAAACGTCCAGGCGCTTCATCCAGCCGATCTTGGCTGGGTTAAATGCTATCTAAGCCAACCTTCTTGGACTCTTTTCCACTCAACCCCTGCCACCCTGGAAGAAACTTTTAAATTTTCAAGCGAAAGTCAAGCGTCCAGGCGCTTCATCCAGCCGATCTTGGCTGGGTTAAGTGCTACTTCTTGGACGCTTTCCACTCGACCATGGTAACCCTGGAGAAAATTTTAAAATTCAAAACTTAATGCCAAACATCCAGGCGCTTCATCTAGCCAATCTTGGCCGTGAAAGGTGCTACTTCTTGGACTCTTTTCCTCAACCCCTGCCACCCTGGAGAAATTTTTTAATTTTCAAGCGAAAGTCCAGCGTCCAGGCGCTCCATCCAGCCGATCTTGGCTGGGTTAATTGCTACTTCTTGGACGCTTTTCCACTCGACTCGACCATGGTAACCCTGAGAACATTTTTAAAATTCAAAACTTAATGCCAAACATCCAGGCGCTTCATCTAGCCAATCTTGGCGTGAAAGGTGCTGCCTTCTTGGACTCTTTTCCCCTTGCCACTCAACCCAGCTGCCACCCTGGAGAAATTTTTTGGATTTTCAAGCGAAAGTCAAACGTCCAGGCACTTCATCCAGCCGATCTTGGCTGGGTTAAGTGCTACTTCTTGGCAGCTTTTCCACTCGACCATGGTAACCCTGGAAAAATTTTTAAAAATTCAAAATTTAATGCCAAACATCCAGGCGCTTCATCTAGCCAATCTTGGCAATGAAAGGTGCTACTTCTTGGACTCTTTTCCACTCAACCACTGCCACCCTGGAGAAATGTTTTAATTTTCAAAGCGAAAGTCCAAACGTCAGAGGCGCTTCATCCAGCCGATCTTGGCTGGGTTAAGTGCTACTTCTTGGGCGTTAAGTGCTTTTCCACTCCACTCGACCATATGGTAACCCTGGAAAATTTTTAAGAATTCAAAACTTAATGCCAAACATCCAGGCGCTTCATCTAGCCAATCTTGGCGTGAAAGAGTGCTACTTCTTGGACTCTTTTCCACTCAACCACTGCCACCCTGGAGAAATTTTTAATTTTCAAAGCCTGAGTCCAAATATCAGGCGCTTCATCCAGCCGATCTTGGCTGGGTTAAAGTGCTACTTCTTGGGCAGCTTTTCCACTCGACCATGGTAACCCTGGAGAAAATTTTAAATTTTCAAAACTTAATACCAAACATCCAGGCGCTTCATCTAGCCAATCTTGGCTGTGAAAAGTGCTACTTCTTGGACAGCTTTTCCACTCAACCACTGGCACCCTGGAGAGAATTTTTAATTTTCAAAGTGAATCCAAGCGTCCAGGCGCTTCATCCAGCCGATCTTGGCTGGGTTAAAGTGCTACTTCTTGGGCTCTTTCCACTCGACCCTGCCACCCTGGAGAAACTTTTAAATTTTCAAACGTAAAGTCAAAGCAGTCAGAGGCGCTTCATCAACAGCCGATCTTGGCTGGGTTAAGTGCTACTACTTCTTGGAGCCAGCTTTCCACTCGATTCACCATGGTAACCCTGGAAAATTTTTAGAATTCAAACACTTAATACCAAACATCCAGGCGCTTCATCATCTAGCCAATCTTGGCACGTGAAAGGTGCTACTTCTTGGACTCTTTTCCTCTCAACCCCTGCCACCCTGGAGAAATTTTTAAATTTTCAAGCGAAAATCAAACATCCAGGCGCTTCATCCAGCCGATCTTGGCTGGGTTAAGTGCTACTTCTTCAGGCGCGCTTTTCCACTCGACCATGGTAACCCTGGAGAAAATTTTTAAAATTCAAAACTTAATGCCAAACATCCAGGCGCTTCATCCTGGCCAATCTTGGCCGTGAAAGGTGCTACTTCTTGGACTCTTTTCCACTCAACCCCTACCACCCTGGAGAAATTTTTAAATTTCAAGCGAAAGTCCAAACGTCCAGGCACTTCATCCAGCCCGATCTTGGCTGGGTTAAGTGCTACTTCTTCTTGGGCCTTTTCCACTTACTACCATGGTAACCCTGGAGAAAATTTTTAAGAGTTCAAAACTTAATGCCAAACATCCAGGCGCTTCATCTAGCCAATCTTGGCGTGAAAAGGTGCTACTTCTTGGACTCTTTTCCACTCAACCTGCCACCTGGAGAAATTTTTAATTTTCAAAGCGAAAGTCAAACGTCCAGGCGCTTCATCCAGCCGATCTTGGCTGGGTTAAGTGCTACTTCTGGGACGCTTTTCCACTCGACCATGGTAACCCTGGAGAAAAATTTTAAAAATTCAAAATTTAATGCCAAACATCCAGGCGCTTCATCTAGCCAATCTTGGCCGTGAAAGGTGCTACTTCTTGGACTCTTTTCCACTCAACCACTGCCACCCTGGAGAAATTTTTAAATATTCAAAACCTGAGTCCAGATATCAGGCGCTTCATCCAGCCCGATCTTGGCTGGGTTAAGTGCTACTTCTTGAGACCTTTTCCACTCAACCATGGTAACCCTGGAGAAAATTTTTAAAATTCAAAACTTAATACCAAACATCCAGGCGCTTCATCTAGCCAATCTTGGCTGTGAAAGGTGCTACTTCTTGGACTCTTTTCCACTCAACCACTGGCACCCTGGAGAAAAATTTTAAATTTTCAAAGTGAAAGTCAAACATCCAGGCGCTTCATCCAGCCGATCTTGGCTGGGTTAAGTGCTACTTCTTGGGCGCTTTTCCTCGACCCTGCCACCCTGGAGAAACTTTTAAATTTTCAAAGCGAAAGTCCAAGGTCCAGCGCTTCATCCAGCCGATCTTGGCTGGGTTAAGTGCTACTTCTTGGGCAGCTTTTCCACTCGACCATGGTAACCCTGGAAAATTTTTAAGAATTCAAAACTTAATGCCAAACATCCAGGCGCTTCATCTAGCCAATCTTGGCCGTGAAAGGTGCTACTTCTTGGACTCTTTTCCACTCAACCTGCCACCCTGGAGAAATTTTTAAATTTTCAGCGAAAGTCAAACATCCAGCGCTCCATCCAGCCCGATCTTGGCTGGGTTAAGTGCTACTTCTTGGGCGCTTTTGCACTCGACTATGGTAACCCTGGAGAAAATTTTTAAAATTCAAAACTTAATGCCAAACATCCAGGCGCTTCATCTAGCCAATCTTGGCGTGAAAGGTGCTACTTCTTGGATTCTTTTCCACTCAACCCCTGCCACCCTGGAGAAATTTTTAATTTTCAAGCCTGAGTCCAAGCGTCCAGGCACTTCATCCAGCCGATCTTGGCTGGGTTAAGTGCTACTTCTTGGGCGCTTTTCCACTCGACCATGGTAACCCTGGAAAAATTTTTAAGAATTCAAAACTTAATGCCCAAACATCCAGGCGCTTCATCTAGCCAATCTTGGCGTGAAAGGTGCTACTTCTTGGACTCTTTTCCACTCAACCACTGCCACCCTGGAGAAATTTTTTAAATTTTTCAAGCGAAAGTCCAAGCGTCCAGGCGCTTCATCCAGCCGATCTTGGCTGGGTTAAGTGCTACTTCTTGGGCGCTTTTCCACTCGACCATGGTAACCCTGGAAAATTTTTAAAATTCAAAACTTAATGCCCAAACATCCAGGCGCTTCATCTAGCCAATCTTGGCACGTGAAAAAGGTGCTACTTCTTGGACTCTTTTCCACTCAACCACTGCCACCCTGGTGAAATTTTTAAATATTCAAAACCTGAGTCCAGATATCTAGGCGCTTCATCCAGCCGATCTTGGCTGGGTTAAAGTGCTACTTCTTGGACCAGCTTTTCCACTCCACCATGGTAACCCTGGAGAAAATTTTAAGAATTCAAAACTTAATGCCAAACATCAGGCGCTTCATCTAGCCAATCTTGGCGTGAAAGGTGCTACTTCTTGGACTCTTTTCCATTCAACACCTGCCACCCTGGAGAAATTTTTTTTTTTCAAAGCAAAAGCCAAACGTCCAGGCGCTTCATCCAGCCGATCTTGGCTGGGTTAAGTGCTACTTCTTGGGCAGCTTTTCCACTCGACCCCTGCCACCCTGGAGAAACTTTTTAAATTTTTCAAAGCGAAAGTCCAAAGGTCCAGGCGCTTCATCCAGCCCGATCTTGGCTGGGTTAAGTGCTACACTACTTCTTGCAGCTTTTCCACTCGACCATGGTAACCTGGAGAAAATTTTTAAGAATTCAAAACTTAATGCCAAACATCCAGGCGCTTCATCTGGCCAATCTTGGCGTGAAAGGTGCTACTTCTTGGACTCTTTTCCACTCAACCACTGCCACCCTGGAGAAATTTTAAATATTCAAAACCTGAGTCCAGATATCTGGCGCTTCATCCAGCCGATCTTGGCTGGGTTAAGTGCTACTTCTTGAGGCCAACTTTTCCACTCGACCATGGTAACCCTGGAGAAATTTTTAAGAATTCAAAGCCAATACCAAACATCCAGGCGCTTCATCTAGCCAATCTTGGCGTGAAAGGTGCTACTTCTTGGACTCTTTCCACTCAACCACTGGCACCCTGGAGAAACTTTTTAAATTTTTCAAAGTGAAAGTCCCAAGCGTCCAGGCGCTTCATCCAGCCACGATCTTGGCTGGGTTAAAGTGCTACTTCTTGGACGCTTTTCCACTCGACCCCTGCCACCCTGGAGAAACTTTTTAAATTTTCCAAACCGAAAGTCAAAAGGTCAGGCGCTTCATCCAGCCGATCTTGGCTGGAGTTAAGTGCTACTTCTTGGAGCGCTTTTCCACTCATTCATATGGTAACCCTGGAGAAAATTTTTAGAATTCAAAACTTAATGCCAAACATCCAGGTGCTTCATCTAGCCAATCTTGGCCGTGAAAGGTGCTACTTCTTGGATTCTTTTCCACTCAACCCCTGCCACCCTGGAGAAATTTTTTAATTTTCAAAGCGAAAGTCAAGCGTCCAGGCACTTCATCAGCCGATCTTGGCTGGGTTAAGTGCTACTTCTTGAACGCTTTTCCACTCGACCATGGTAACCCTGGAGAATTTTTTTAAAATTCAAAATTTAATGCCAAACATCCAGAGGCGCTTCATCTAGCCAATCTTGGCAGTGAAAGGTGCTACTTCTTGGACTCTTTTCCTCAACCACTGCCACCCTGGAGAAATTTTTAAATATTCAAACCTGAAGTCCAATATCTAGGCGCTTCATCCAGCCGATCTTGGCTGGGTTAAGTGCTACTTCTTGGACACTTTTCCACTCGACCATAGTAACCCTGGAGAAAATTTTTAAGAATTCAAAACTTAATACCAAACATCCAGGCGCTTCATCTAGCCAATCTTGGCGTGAAAGGTGCTACTTCTTGGACTCTTTTCCACTCAACCACTGGCACCCTGGAGAAACTTTTAAATTTTTCAAAGTGAAAGTCCAAAGCGTCCAGGCGCTTCATCAGCCGATCTTGGCTGGGTTAAGTGCTACTTCTTGGACTCTTTTCCACTCAACCATGGTAACCCTGGAAAATTTTTAAGAATTCAAAATTTAATGCCAAACATCCAGGCGCTTCATCTAGCCAATCTTGGCGTGAAGGTGCTACTTCTTGGACTCTTTTCCATTCAACACCTGCCACCCTGAGAAATTTTTTTTTTTTTAAGCTTAAGGCCAAACATCCCAGGCGCTTCATCCAGCCGATCTTGGCTGGGTTAAAGTGCTACTTCTTGGGCAGCTTTTCCTCGACCCCTGCCACCCTGGAGGAAACTTTTAAATTTTCAAGCGAAAGTCCAAACATCCAGGCGCTTCATCCAGCCGATCTTGGCTGGGTTAAGTGCTACTTCTTGGGCGCTTTTCCACTCGACCATGGTAACCTGGAGAAAATTTTTAAAATTCAAAACTTAATGCCAAACATCCAGGCGCTTCATCCTAGCCAATCTTGGCAGTGAAAGGTGCTACTTCTTGGACTCTTTTCCACTCAACCCCTGCCACCCTGGAGAAATTTTTAAATTTTCAAGCGAAAGTCCAAACATCCAGGCGCTCCATCAGCCGATCTTGGCTGGGTTAAGTGCTACTTCTTGGGCGCTTTTCACTCGACCATGGTAACCCTGGAGAAAATTTTTAAAATTCAAAACTTAATGCCAAACATCAGGCGCTTTATCTAGCCAATCTTGGCGTGAAAGGTGCTACTTCTTGGACTCTTTTCCACTCAACCACTGCCACCCTGGAGAAACTTTTTAATTTTCAAGCGAAAGTCAAGCGTCCAGGCACTTCATCCAGCCGATCTTGGCTGGGTTAAGTGCTACTTCTTGGGCGCTTTTCCACTCTACCATGGTAACCCTGGAGAAAATTTTTAAGAGTTCAAAACTTAATGCCAAACATCCAGGCGCTTCATCTAGCCAATCTTGGCCGTGAAAGGTGCTACTTCTTGGACTCTTTTCCACTCAACCACTGCCACCCTGGAGAAATTTTTTTAATTTTCAAAGCGAAAGTCCAAACGTCCAGGCGCTTCATCCAGCCCGATCTTGGCTGGGTTAAGTGCTACTTCTTGGGCGCTTTTCCACTCGACCATGGTAACCCTGGAAATTTTTTTAAGAATTCAAAATTTAATGCCAAACATCCAGGCGCTTCATCTAGCCAATCTTGGCCGTGAAAGGTGCTACTTCTTGGACTCTTTTCCACTCCAACCACTGCCACCCTGGTGAAAATTTTTAAATATTCAAAACCTGAGTCCAGATATCTGGCGCTTCATCCAGCCGATCTTGGCTGGGTTAAGTGCTACTTCTTGGACACTTTTCCACTCGACCATGGTAACCCTGGAGAAAATTTTTAAGAATTCAAAACTTAATGCAAACATCCAGGCGCTTCATCTAGCCAATCTTGGCACGTGAAAGGTGCTACTTCTTGGACTCTTTCCACTCAACCACTGGCACCCTGGAGAATTTTTTATTTTTAAGCGAAAGGCCAAGCGTCCAGGCGCTTCATCCAGCCGATCTTGGCTGGGTTAAGTGCTACTTCTTGGGCGCTTTTCCACTCGACCCCTGCCACCCTGGAGAAACTTTTAAAATTTTCAAAGCCAGCCTGCGTCCAGATTCGATCCAGGCGCTTCATCCAGCGATCTTGGCTGGGTTAAGTGCTACTTCTTGGGCAGCTTTCCCACTCGAACCATAGTAACCCTGGAGAAAAAATTTTTAGAATTCAAAACTTAATGCCAAACATCCAGGCGCTTCATCTAGCCAATCTTGGCGAGAAAGGTGCTACTTCTTGGACTCTTTTCCACTCAACCCCTGCCACCCTGGAGAAATTTTTAAATTTTCAAAGCGAAAGTCCAAACATCCAGGCGCTCCATCCATCCGATCTTGGCTGGGTTAAGTGCTGCTACTTCTTGGGCGCTTTTGCACTCGACTATAGTAACCCTGGAGAAAATTTTAAAAATTCAAAACTTAATGCCAAACATCCAGGCGCTTCATCTAGCCAATCTTGGCAGTGAAAGGTGCTACTTCTTGGACTCTTTTCCACTCAACCACTGCCACCCTGGAGAAATGTTTTAAATTTTCAAAGCGAAAGCCCAAGCGTCCAGGCGCTTCATCCAGCCGATCTTGGCTGGGTTAAGTGCTACTTCTTGAACTCTTTTCCACTCGACCATGGTAACCCTGGAGAAAAATTTTAAAATTTCAAAACTTAATGCCAAACATCCAGGCGCTTCATCTAGCCAATCTTGGCCGTGAAAGGTGCTACTTCTTGGACTCTTTTCCACTCAACCACTGCCACTCTGGAGAAATTTTTAAATATTCAAACCTGAGTCCAGATATCTAGGCGCTTCATCCAGCCGATCTTGGCTGGGTTAAGTGCTACTTCTTGGGCAGCTTTTCCACTCGACCATGGTAACCCTGGAGAAAATTTTTAAAATTCAAAACTTAATACCAAACATCCAGGCGCTTCATCTAGCCAATCTTGGCGTGAAAGGTGCTACTTCTTGGACTCTTTTCCACTCAACCACTGGCACCCTGGAGAAATTTTTAAATTTTCAAAGTGAAAGTCAAGCGTCCAGGCGCTTCATCCAGCGATCTTGGCTGGGTTAAGTGCTACTTCTTGGGCGCTTTTCCACTCAACCATGGTAACCCTGGAGAAAATTTTTAAGAATTCAAAATTTAATGCCAAACATCCAGGCGCTTCATCTAGCCAATCTTGGCGTGAAAGGTGCTACTTCTTGGACTCTTTTCCATTCAACCTCTGCCACCCTGGAGAAATTTTTAATTTTCAAGCGAAGGCCAAACATCCAGGCGCTTCATCCAGCGATCTTGGCTGGGTTAAGTGTTATTTCTTGGGCCTTTTCCACTCGACCCTGCCACCCTGGAGAAAACTTTAAATTTTCAAGCGAAATCCAAGCGTCCAGGCGCTTCATCCAGCCGATCTTGGCTGGGTTAAGGTGCTACTTCTTGGACTCTTTTCCACTCGACCATGGTAACCCTGGAGAAAATTTTTAAGAAATCAAAACTTAATGCCAAACATCCAGGCGCTTCATCTAGCCAATCATGGCCGTGAAAGGTGCTACTTCTTGGACTCTTTTCCACTGAAACACTGCCACCCTGGAGAAAACTTTTAAATTTTCAAAACGAAAGTCAAAGCGTCCAGGCACTTCATCCAGCCGATCTTGGCTGGGTTAAGTGCTACTTCTTGGACTCTTTTCCACTCAACCACTGCCACCCTGGAGAAATTTTTAAATATTCAAACCTGAGTCCAGATATCTAGGTGCTTCATCCAGCCGATCTTGGCTGGGTTAAGTGCTAATTCTTGGGCGCTTTTCCACTCGACCATGGTAACCCTGGAGAAAATTTTTAAGAATTCAAAACTTAATGCCAAACATCCAGGCGCTTCATCTAGCCAATCTTGGCCGTGAAAGTGCTACTTCTTGGACTCTTTTCCACTGAACCACTGCCACCCTGGAGAAAACTTTTAAATTTTCAGCGAAAGTCCAAGCGTCCAGGCACTTCATCAGCCGATCTTGGCTGGGTTAAGTGCTACTTCTTGGGCGCTTTTCCACTCGACCATGGTAACCCTGGAGAAAATTTTTAAGAATTCAAAATTTAATGCCAAACATCCAGGCGCTTCATCTAGCCAATCTTGGCGTGAAAGGTGCTACTTCTTGGACTCTTTTCCACTCAACCCCTGCCACCCTGGAGAAATTTTTTAATTTTCAAAGCGAAAGGCCAAGCGTCCAGGCGCTTCATCCAGCCGATCTTGGCTGGGTTAAATGCTGCTTCTTGGACTCTTTTCCACTCGACCCTGCCACCCTGGAAGAAACTTTTAAATTTTCAAGCGAAAGTCCAAGCGTCCAGGCACTTCATCCAGCCGATCTTGGCTGGGTTAAGTGCTACTTCTTCAGGCGCTTTTCCACTCGACCATGGTAACCCATGGAGAAAATTTTTAAGAATTCAAAACTTAATGACAAACATCCAGGCGCTTCATCTAGCCAATCTTGGCGTGAAAGGTGCTACTTCTTGGACTCTTTTCCACTCAACCACTGCCACCCTGGAGGAAATTTTTTAATTTTCAAAGCGAAAGTCCAAACATCCAGGCGCTTCATCCAGCCGATCTTGCCTGGGTTAAGTGCTACTTCTTGGACGCTTTTCCACTCGACCATGGTAACCCTGGAAAAATTTTTAAGAATTCAAAATTTAATGCCAAACATCCAGGCGCTTCATCTAGCCAATCTTGGCCGTGAAAGGTGCTACTTCTTGGACTCTTTTCCACTCAACCCCTGCCACCCTGCAGAAATTTTTAATTTTCAAAGCGAAAGGCCAAACGTCCAGGCGCTTCATCCAGCCGATCTTGGCTGGGTTAAATGCTGCTTCTTGGACTCTTTTCCACTCGACCCCTGCCACCCTGGAAGAAACTTTTAAATTTTCAAAGCGAAAGTCCAAGCGTCAGGCGCTTTATCCAGCTGATCTTGGCTGGGTTAAGTGCTACTTCTTGAACAGCTTTTCCACTCGACCATGGTAACCCTGGAGAAAATTTTAAGAATTCAAAACTTAATGCCAAACATCCAGGAGCTTCATCTAGCCAATCTTGGCGTGAAAGGTGCTACTTCTTGGACTCTTTTCCACTCAACCCTGCCACCCTGGAGAAACTTTTAAATTTTCAAGCGAAAGTCCAAGCGTCCAGGCGCTTCATCCAGCCTATCTTGGCTGGGTTAAGTGCTACTTCTTGGGCGCTTTTCCACTCGACCATGGTAACCCTGGAGAAAATTTTAAAATTCAAAACTTATTGCCAAACATCCAGGTGCTTCATCTAGCCAATCTTGGCGTGAAAGGTGCTACTTCTTGGACTCTTTTCCACTCAACCCCTGCCACCCTGGAGGAAAAAAATTTAAAATTTTCAAAGCGAAAGTCCAAACGTTTAGGCGCTTCATCCAGCCGATCTTGGCTGGGTTAAGTGCTACTTCTTGGACACTTTTCCACTCGACCATGGTAACCCTGGAGAATATTTTAAAATTCAAAACTTAATGGCAAACATCCAGGCGCTTCATCTAGCCAATCTTGACCGTGAAAGGTGCTACTTCTTGGACTCTTTTCCACTCAACCCCTGCCACCCTGGAGAAATTTTTTTAATTTTCAAAGCGAAAGTCCAAACGTCCAGGCGCTCCATCCAGCCGATCTTTGCTGGGTTAGGTGCTACTTCTTGGATGCTTTTCCACTCGACCATGGTAACCCATGAGAAAATTTTTAAGAATTCAAAACTTAATGCCAAACATCCAGGCGCTTCATCTAGCCAATCCTGGCCGTGAAAGGTGCTACTTCTTGGACTCTTTTCCACTCAACCACTGCCACCCTGGAGAAATTTTTAAATATTCAAAACCTGAGTCCAGATATCTGGCGCTTCATCCAGCCGATATTGGCTGGGTTAAGTGCTACTTCTTGGACTCTTTTCCACTCGACCCCTGCCACCCTGAAGGAAACTTTTAAATTTTCAAAGCGAAAGTCCAAACGTCCAGACGCTTCATCCAGCCGATCTTGGCTGGGTTAAGTGCTACTTCTTGGATGCTTTTACACTCGACCATGGTAACCCTGGAGAAAATTTTTAGAATTCAAAACTTAATGCCAAACATCCAGGCGCTTCATCTAGCCAATCTTGGCCGTGAAAGGTGCTACTTCTTGGACTCTTTTCTACTCAACCACTGCCACCCTGGAGGAAATTTTTAAATATTCAAAACCTGTGTCCAGATATCTAGGCGCTTCATCCAACCGATCTTGGCTGGGTTAAGTGCTACTTCTTGGACGCTTTTCCACTCGACCATGGTAACCCTGGAAAATTTTTTTAAGAATTCAAAACTTAATGCCAAACATCCAGGCGCTTCATCTAGCCAATCTTGGCCGTGAAAGGTGCTACTTCTTGGACTTTTTTCCACTCAACCCTTGCCACCCTGGAGGAAATTTTTTATTTTTCAAAGCGAAAGTCCAAACGTCCAGGCGCTTCATCCAGCCGATCTTGGCTGGGTTAAGTGCTACTTCTTGGACGCTTTTCCACTCGACCATGGTAACCCTGGAGAAAATTTTTAAGAATTCAAAACTTAATGCCAAACATCCAGGCGCTTCATCTAGCCAATCCTGGCCGTGAAAGGTGCTACTTCTTGGACTCTTTTCCACTCAACCACTGCCACCCTGGAGGAAATTTTTAAATATTCAAAACCTGAGTCCAGATATCTAGGCGCTTCATTCAACCAATCTTGGCTGGGTTAAGTGCTACTTCTTGGACGCTTTTCCACTCGACCATGGTAATTTTTAATTTTCAAAGCGAAAGTCCAAACGTTACACACAACACAGTGTTCAGGAACACAGAAGCACACGCTTCACCTGGATCTGGACGTGAGTTCGGTCTCTTGCCTGTGGACAGCTCTCTAGGGAAGTGCAGTCTGCTTCTGGAGGTGACCCTCAATGTGCCTCTGAAGGGGAAACAGCCGCACAAGATGTTGTAGAGCGTCACCCCGACCGACCAAACCGTAGCTGGTCCCGCGCGATAGCGCTGCCGCTGAAACCACTCAGGAGGGGCGTACTGAAGAGTGCCTGAGAGAGACAACAAGAGCACAGACGTCAACTGAAGAGGCTCCGGTCAAAACAGACTCCAAAGTCCACAAACAAACTCAGATCACTGCAGTGAGATCAAAGCAACCTGCAAAGTGTCTGTAGGCCGAGTCTTTGAGCAGATCTCCACAGCCGAA
Organism: Puntigrus tetrazona; assembly: GCF_018831695.1. Classification (NCBI taxonomy): domain Eukaryota; kingdom Metazoa; phylum Chordata; class Actinopteri; order Cypriniformes; family Cyprinidae; genus Puntigrus; species Puntigrus tetrazona. The sequence goes on along the minus strand of NW_025048746.1, from coordinate 22,249 downwards.
GTCCAGCAGCTTGATGTCGTGTGAGTCTGTGGAGATCAGCAGGTTCTCCGGTTTGACGTCCCAGTGCAGGACTCCGCGGCTCTCGCAGTGTTTCAGCGCTGCGATCAGCTGCAGCAGCATTTTCTTGGCCAGACTCTCCTCCAGGCGTCCGTTCTGCTTACAGAAACTCTCCAGATCCTGGCAAGGAACGGGACGCTCCAGGACCAAGGTGTATCATCTGGGAAAGTCTAACCACTCCAGCAGCTGCAGGACGTTGGGGCAGGCAGTAGCCGAATTGACCAGACTCATCAGCGCCACTTCCAGCGGCAGCTGATCCTGACCGTCCTGCAGGACAAGCGCTGCGTTATATCCAGCGCTCAAGCAGAGCAAACAGAGCAACAGATCGGCTCTGAACTCACGACTCTCAGGCTCGGTGTTCCTCTCTTAGAGACGTGCTTGATGGCCACCTGTAGACAGATGAAGACCACGCTGACTACTTATCACCGACCACGTTTACCGACAGCAACATTTCTAAAGGCCGTTTAACTGAGGGAGGTGAGAGAAAGTCTTACTGGCAGTCCATCAGACCTGCGGGTCCCAGCGTACACCGAGCGAATCCACCTCGCCCCGCAATGGGCCCTTCACATACGCTTCTGCAACACACAAGATCACAAGAAACCTCTTTAACAGAAAACAAGCTGCGGCATCTACACCTGTAACTGAACCTTACTGTAACGTGACAACTCGTTTAGTGAGTGGTGAGGTGTTTTAAGTGCACTCTGACCTCTGCGGGAGCGTTTGGCAGCTCTTCTGTATGAGGAGACGGACCCTCATCCTCCTGGCTGCCGCTCTGTCGCTTCCTCTTCCCGTGAGGCTGATCTGTGGACACAGAAACGGCCAACTCTGACGGCAGAGGAGCGATGTACCCAGGCAGCTCTTGGCTCCAAGGCTGGTTTGGGTTTGTCAGCGGTTCCCGAGCGTCTTCGCCAGAGCCGCGTCTCCCAACCTCCTGAGCAGCCGTCTGAGAGACAGCAGCTCTCCTGGATCTGGAGCGGCGGAGGCTGCAATATTTCACACATCAGACACTTACAGCCTTCAATAATCAACCAATGTCACTGGTCACATCCTGTTCCTTTACATTTTAAACTCTCTATTTGGTCTTGAAATGCATTTGAGCAGCTCTGTAGTTTCCCAGCATTATAATTGTGACAGAATTAAACACGTGTTTTCACATTCATTCAGTCAAACAATGAACATCACAGCATAACATACCAATAATAAACCAAAATTAAAACACTCACCACGTCTTTCACTCATATGAGCGGCTCACAATCTCCTCCAAACTCCAATAAATCAATAAAAATGTAATTAAATAATTAAAGGAAGAATAAAGGGAAAAGGGAAGGAACAACGAAAGAAAGAAAGAAAGAAAATAAAAAGGAAGAAATCTGAAATAAGAGAACAATAAAAACTTCCTTTAAACGCTACTCCTAAAATAAAAGTCTCCTCTTGATCTGAACTCCGTCGAAAATCTCAATCTCAGCAGTTAAGGATCTTCAAAAGTCTCTGAAATCGCCTCGTCTCTCAACCAGCAGATATTTATGGATTTTTGTGTTTATATGTGAAGAATTCATACGGTAACATGCGTCACTATAGAAACCACAATTCAATTTAAGTATACTTACGCCCGACGTCACGTGCGTGAACGTAACAGCGCGAGAGCACGCATTTATCATTAGCGTTGCATTTTGTGAACTTTTTAATATTAATTTGCGAGATGTATTAATAAAGGCATAAATCAGAGATGTTATTTTGAGCTCTGGATAAATTGATTTCGCTATTTTCCCGCATATTTAACCGATAGTTGTCAGCAGGCCAATCAGCTTTCAGTATCTTCAGCGCGTCATCAAACCTGTTCGCAAACCTGCTTGAAAATAAAAACTATTATTGAAAAATATAGAATAATTGCAGATTTAGAAAAGTCGCATGGAAAATATTGGGAACTAGTGAAGTTTGATATGAGGACAGCCTTTGTTTATAAAGAAAAATTAGAAACAAAAACGAAAAAGAAAAACATTGAGTAAGAGATATTACTAAAATTGCCCAAGCAGAGGTCGGGGCAGGCAGAGAACAATCACTAAACGAAAAACAATCCGAGGTCAACGGGAAACTAGGCAGGAAACAGACAGAGAAACCGCTCAGAAACCATAGTCGGGGCAAATCAAGACTAGATGTGTGAGTGGCTTTAATGTGTGCGTGAATGAGGTGCGGGTTTGACCGTGAAAAGGCTGATGGGAAATGTAGTCCGAGGTGCGACAGTGGCGATGATGTTGTGGTTATTTGCGGATGCTCAGGAATTTTATCCCTCTCTTTTATGTCTCTCTGCTAGCTGATGTTTATGTGATCGTGTGAATATTGTGACGGGGTGAAGAAACACACAGCAAGGAGGGCTCAAATCAAAAACCCCAGAGGGTGGTTTTATTAACAAAAAAACAAATAATCTTCTAGAAGTGTAGGTGGTTGTGCCAGTCCGTGCCGTGAAGGTGCTCGTGCTTCCTCTCTCTCTTCCTCTTCCTTCGTTCTCCCCGTCACTAAGGTGCGTGGTGAATCCGTGTCCTCTGGTGCCGTCTGACCGGTCTATACACTGCTTTCTGCGGGATAAGAGAAGATCCGTTAGTTATCTCTAGCATGGAGACAGTCCCCTCTGACACTGTGCTGCGTGGCCTTTTTATCCCGCCCTGCTGACAAGCAACAGCTGAGACCGGTCAGCCTGTAACGAGTGCATGCAGGTGCTCCTCGTATGTTACCAGGACGACGCTGATGGCTGCTCGGGACGCTCGTCACACTCCCCCCCCCAAGTGTCGTCCTGGTCCTGAAACGAATCGTGCCGTTAGGGGGGAAGCAGGGGTTGGGTGGGAGTGACCCTGACAGACCTGCGAAGCTGCCCAGATCCGAGAGAGACCGTCCGCGTTGGCGTTACGCGCTCCAGCTCGGTGACGCACCACAAAGTGGAAATCCTGGAGCGCTAGGAACCACCGGGTCACCCTCGCGTTGGTTTCCTTGGCCCGGGCCATCCACTGCAGGGGAGCATGGTCAGTGAGGAGGGTGAACTTCCGGCCGAGGAGGTAGTACCGCAGCTCCAGGATTGCCCACTTGGCGGCCAGGGCCTCCTTTTCTACTGCGCGTAGTTCTTCTCGGCCGGGGACAGCTTTGGCTGATTTATAGGACCGGATGCTCCTCGCCCTCCTGGACTTGGGAGAGGACTGCCCCCAACCCGTGCTCGGAGGCATCCGTCTGTAGCAGGAAGGGACAGCTGAAATCCGGCGCTCGGAGGACTGGTTCCGGCGTTAGCGCCTTCTTGATCTTTCGGAGCGCCTCTTCTGTCTCGGTGTCCACTTTATCTTCTCAGGCTGCCCCTTCCTGGTCAGGTCCGTCAGGAGGCGGCTACCGAGGAGAAGTTGGGGATAAAACAACGATAGTAACCCGCCAACCCCAGAAAGGCTCGTACCTGGGTTTTGGTGAGGGGCCTCGGGGCATTCTTGACGGCTTCTACCTTGTCTTCTTGGGGTCGGATAAGGCCCCTCCCGACTTGGTAACCCAGGTACCTTGCTTCCGACAGCGCCAGGTGACATTTACGGGGGTTGGCTGTGAGCCCAGCCCTCCGGAGTTCGGACAGCACCCTCCGCAACCGCTCTAGGTGGTCCTCCCAGGTCTCTGAGTGAGCGGCGACGTCGTCCAGATAGGCCGCGGCGTAGCTCTGGTGGGGTCGGAGGACGACGTCCATCATTCGTTGGAAGGTTGCGGGGGCCCCGTGTAGCCTGAAGGGAAGGGTCCGGTACTGCCAGTGTCCGCTAGGGGTGGAAAACGTGGTTTTAGCTCTTGAAGATTTTGAGAGGGTACCTGCCAGTAGCCTTTCGTTAGGTTGAGGATAGAGATGTACGGGCCCTTCCCAGTCGGTCTAACAACTCGTCCACACGGGGCATGGGGTACCCGTCAAATTCAGAGACCTCGTTCAAACGGCGGAAATCGTTGCAGAATCGGAGGGTGCCATCGGGTTTTGGTACCATCACGATAGGACTGGACCACGGGCTGCGAGACGGCTCAATTACCCCCAACTTGAGCATTTGTTTTATTTCCTCCTCAATAGCCTGCCGACGAGCCTCCGGGACCCGGTAGGGCCGCTGCCGGACGATAACTCCAGGGGGCGTCCGGATCTGCGTGTTCGATGGCGCGGGTCCGCCCGGGCGAGGGGAGAACACGTCAGAGAACTGACCGACCAGGTGCTGGAGCTCCCCCTTCTGGGCAGCCGAAAGATGGGGGTTGGTGTCAACAACCACGGGACCGGTGGTCGTCAGGCCTGAGACTTGTCCCTCGTTCCCTCTCCACATCTTGAGGAGGTTAACGTGGTAGAGCTGGTCGGTTCGTCGTCGGCCGGGCTGATGTAATCTATCGTAACCGGGCGAGTTTCTCCATCACGGTGTATGGCCCCTGCCACGTCGCCAGAAACTTACAGGTTGCCGTGGGAACGAGGACCAAGACCTTGTCACCGGGCTGGAACTCCCGTGGTTGGGCTGCCCGGTTGTAGTGTCGCTGTTGAGCCTGTTGGGCTTTACATAAGTGGTCCCGAACTAATGGCATAACGCGGTCTATCCGGTCCCTCATCTCCCTGACGTGCTCCACGGCCAGTGCGATGGGCTGCCGGCTGCTGCTCCCAGGCCTCCTTGGCGGCGTCCAGGAGGCCCGAGGCTGTCGGCCAAAGAGGAGCTCGAAGGGTGTAAAGCCCGCTGAGGCTTGGGGAACTTCCCGGATGCGAAGAGGATGTAAGGCAGCATCAGGTCCCAGTCCGCCTGTCCTCTGCCACCACGCGTCGGAGCATCTGTTTGAGGTCTGGTTGAATCGCTCAACCAGTCCGTCCGTCTGTGGATGGTAGACCGTAGTCCTTATCTATTTTACCTGCAGCAGCCGGCAGAGGTCAGCCATTAGCCGGGACATAAAGGGGTACCCTGATCGGTCAGGATCTCGGCGGATATGCCGACCGGCTGAAGAGAAGGAACAGCTCCTTGGCGATTGCCTTCGCCGTGGCCTTCGGAGGTATCGCCTCGGCGTAGCGGGTGGCGTGGTCGACAATAACCAGCACGTGTTCGTGTCCCGGGCGGACCCGCAGCGGCCCCACTAGGTCCATCCCGATGCGCTCGAAGGGCACGTCGATGATGGGTAGCGGGATGAGAGGACTGGGAGGAGGAGTGCGGGCGACGTTAGCTGGCACGTTGGGCAGGCCTGGCAGAACCGTTTCACGTCCGCCTCGAGACCCGGCCAGTGAAACCGGTCTCGGATTCGTTGGGCTGTGTTGGCGGCTCCGGTGCCCTGCCATTGGATGGGAGTGTGCCAGCTCTAGGATTGCCTCAGTCTTTGATTTTGGCACCACCAACAGCAGTTTCTCCTCCCCCCTCCGCTGGGCGACACAGTACAACAGGCCATTTTTTACAACAAAATGTGGGAGAGGATGTGGCCCTGGCCGCACATCCTGTTCCTCTATAACGCGCACTTGCGGCCAACAGTGTTTAAGGCGGTCATCGTCTTTTTGGGCCCTGGCGAGCGAGCCCCCTCTCGAGACCTGTTGAAAAGCATCAAAAAACAGGTTAGAGCTCTGGGAGGGGGACTCACCTTCTCTTCCGCTATCCGAGGCCAGCAACGCCGGGCGGGTCCGTGGCTTGCGGGCTTGCCGGGGTTGTTGGCGGTTCCCTCTGGGGCTGGCCGGTTGAGTGGCGGCGGCGAGTAGCTGGTCAAAACCTGGCCAATCCCTTCCCAACAGGACTGGCACGGGGAGGTCCTTCACCAGTCCGACTTCCCACTGGCCAGGCCCCGGCCTGGCCGAGATGTGGACACGTCGCGCGCCGGAACTTGCAGTGTGTCCCGTGTACACAGGTGATGGGAATGAACGTTTTCTTTTTTCGTGCGGGGCCAGAACGTTACGTGCGCACCAGGAAACGGCACTGCCTGAGTCAGTAGAGCCGAAAGGGTTTCCGTTCACCGGACTTTGGCTTCTGGAGCTCCTGGGGTGGCTCGTGGTGCACGATACAGCCGGCCAGCCACGCGGGCACGGGATTTTCCGTGGGCATGGGTTCATCGCGTGGAGGAACCGCCCGGCCTGTGTACTGGTCTCGGCGTGCCCTCCGGCGTCGCGTCGCTCCTGGACCACCCTCCGGGGAAAACGGCGCTCGCTCCCCAGGCTCCCGAGATTGGGCGCATCCGCCAGCTCCACTGCCTCGGCGAGCTCGGCGGGTTGTGGTCGGGCCGCGACCGGACTGCCTGTCTGTGGGAGCGGGAAGGGCTCTCAAAAACCGATCAACCATGACTCGCTCCGCCACTTGACTCGCGGTTGAGGTCCCGTCGAGAGCCAGTGTTGCGTAAAGCGCGCGAGTCCGCTGCTTGCGCCACGGGCGGGAGGCGGGGTTATACTCCCAGCTGTGAAACTGCTGGGCCGCTGCGATCGGTGAGAGGCGAGCCGGGAGGATTTCTCGGCGCACTTCCGTGTAGTCCTCTGCCGCCTCGAGAGAAGGGAGAAATCTGCGCGCTGCGCCTCGCCGATTAAGAGGGGGCTAGTATCCGCGCCCATTCCTCAGGGTGCCAACCTTCGCGTTGGCTGTCGTTTCAAACATTTTTAGGTAGGCTTCTGGATCGTCATCCGCGGACATTTTTGGCAGCAGTTTGGTGGCTTGGGCTCGAGGTCGGTAGCGGAATCTTTTGGGCAGCGGCGGTTCGTAGGCGACGAGCTCCTGCTCCGTTCGCCCTGTCGAGTAGCCAGGTGTTCCACGATTTGTTGCTGGCGGGCGCTAATCTCGGTGAGCCTTTGTAGCAGCTCTTCCATGACGGGGGAAGGGCGCTACGCCACACGCAAACTAAGCGGGAGACGAAGAAAAAAAAAGTAAGGGGGAGGGCGAGATCGCTTGCCGGTGTTTCTTCACACTTTTGCCCGCATTCTCCACCAGTGTGACGGGGTGAAGAAACACACAGCAAGGAGGGCTCAAATCAAAAACCCCAGAGGGTGGTTTTATTAACAAAAAAACAAATAATCTTCTAGAAGTGTAGGTGGTTGTGCCAGTCCGTGCCGTGAAGGTGCTCGTGCTTCCTCTCTCTCTTCCTCTTCCTTCGTTCTCCCCGTCACTAAGGTGCGTGGTGAATCCGTGTCCTCTGGTGCCGTCTGACCGGTCTATACACTGCTTTCTGCGGGATAAGAGAAGATCCGTTAGTTATCTCTAGCATGGAGACAGTCCCCTCTGACACTGTGCTGCGTGGCCTTTTTATCCCGCCCTGCTGACAAGCAACAGCTGAGACCGGTCAGCCTGTAACGAGTGCATGCAGGTGCTCCTCGTATGTTACCAGGACGACGCTGATGGCTGCTCGGGACGCTCGTCACAATATGTAATACGTTCAACACCATAGTTCCCTCCATGCTCACCTCGAAGTTGGAGGTTCTGGGACTCATCCCTGCGTCACTGGATCACCAACTTCCTGACCGACAGACCACAAGCCGTACAGATGGGAAAACACACCTCATCCTCCCTCACTCTCAGCACTGGAGCCCCTCAGGGTTGTGTTCTGAGCCCCCTGCTGTACTCGCTGTACACACATGACTGTGTGGCCACTACAAACTCCACCACCATCATTAAATTTGCTGACGACACTGTCGTGGTGGGCCTGGTCTCCAACAACGATGAGATGGCCTACCTTCAGGAGATCAACAACCTGGAGAGATGGTGTCAGGAGAACAATCTGCTCCTGAACGTCAGCAAAATAAAGGAGTTAATAGTGGACTTAGTGGACAGCACGAAGCAGGTGCGCTCTTACCATCACATCATGATCAACGGGACCCCAGTGGAGAGAGTGGACAGTTTCGGTACCTGGGTGTTCACATCACGCAGGACCTGTCTTGGTCCTGTCACATCAACACCCTGGTGAAGAAGGCCCGGCAGCGTCTATACCATCAGAGGCGGTTAAGGGACTTCAGACTCCCATCTCAGGTGCTCAGGAACTTTTACACCTGCACCATCGAGAGTGTCCTGACGGGAAACATCACCTCCTGGTTCGGGAACAGCACCATGCAGGACAGGCGAGCTCTTCAGAGGTGAGTACGGTCAGCTGAGCGCACCATCCGCACTGAGCTCCCTGTGCTGCAGCACATCTACAACAAGCGGTGCTGTACCAGGGCCAGGAAGATCGTGGAAGACCTCAGCCATCCCAACAATGGACTCTTTTCTCTGCTGCGTTCAGCAAAGCACTTTCGTTCCCTGAAGGCAAACACAGAGAGATTGAGGAGGAGCTTCTTCCCGCAGGCCATTCGGAGTCTGAACCAGAGAACGCCCAGTACCTAATCACCGGGATTCCCATGTCCACCCCTCTTTCCCCAGATACTCGCCACTTACAATTGGACAATTACACAGGAAAATATTGCACTAGTCACTTTGCACAGCCACTTTACACTTTACACTTTATATCTTATACTTTATATTTTATATTCTATACTTTTTTATTTTTATACTTTGCACACTTCTTTTTATACATATTTTTTATATTTTATATTTATATATATACAATAAAATTTTGTTTTCTATTTTGATGCTGGATGGTTGTAAAGAACATTTCACTGCATGTCGTACCATGTATGTATGTGTATGTGACAAATAAAATTTGAATTTGAATTTGAAATGACCACTTTTTCTTGTGGCACTGAATAAATAAAGCATTTTAAAAAACTTATTAGTAAACCTTAACATTAATCCGAAATATTGATGAAATCCAAATAAAGAAAGGATCTCAAAACAAGACCAAGAGAAAAAAAAATCCCATACAAATATACCATGAAGAAAGAATGGAGATTGAAGTTAGATGAAGTTCGATCGTTCTATTCAGATGGGATTAAAATTTCAAAAGGTGTTTAAACTATGAACAGATTATTTTGGTTATTATTTAATAAACGTCATGTGACGTGAATGAGTGGATCACAAAATAAATGCATAATAGATATATATACACTAAATAAAGTAATGAATCAGTTGACGTATACGATTAATCAACAGTATGTGTATAATTTATTAGGATCAGATTAATCAGGGTTGCCAGTTTTTGGTTTTACTGAATCAATCTTGTGTTCCAGTATAAGGAGTCAACAATGTGTTTTTTAACCCTGGAAATCCTGACATGAATATTTTTGGTTCTGATATTTTTTAAATACAAAACACACATGAACTAAAAGTTTACATTGTAGCAACGTGTGTGTGTTTGTGCTGCCTCAAGACATCAAACATACACTTGTGTTGTGTTTTAGTTTCTTTTCTATGCACTTGTTCTTAGTTCATTAATAAAACATTGGGCCAAGGATGAAGGGTGATTTAAATCAAACATGATTGTATTCAAACTGAGCTAAAACATACAACACGAAACTAACATAGGAGAGTTATTCTAAGGTTTATTTGAACTAATCATGCAATGCAACCCGTCAACGATTTGTCCAAATTAGCTTTAGCAGTGCTCCATTAGGTTCATTTATTTACAGTGAAACTCATTTTGACAAACCCTCTTCAAGGACCAAACACACATTCAGCATTCGGCTCTCTTCTCTGGACAGATGACCACTGTCTGGAAATCCCTTCATCATCCATTCATAATCATAGCCACATGAATACAACACTTGAAAAAAACCGAATATAAGCAGCATGATATTTAAAAAAAAAAAAAAAAAAATGAAAAAATGAAAAAGAAAATTCAGGCAGAATCAATAATTTATGAATAATTTATTGTCATTGATTAAAGAAATGTACAATGTAATCAATTATTTTAGTGGCTCTAGGGCAGCCTGCAATCAATCAATTGAATAAATAAAGATTTCTTTCAAAATCTAATTATTAAGACTAATTATTAATTATTAAGATCGTGTTCTGCTTATTTACACTTTTCTCGTATTTCTCTACACTAATTGTAGAGAAACTAAACATATCGATCTGTGGCTCCTCCAGCATCCACACAGAGCTCCTCACAGACTGGAGCAGAGGATCAAAACCCTTCACCATCAGTCCATGATCCTCTGCTCTTTCTGGAGGACGACCAGAAAGCTGTTCCCTGCACTTCCTGTGTCCCTCCTGCTCACCCTGTGCAAACAATCAATTTATCTAGTCTGATCCTAACAAAACAAGCAGATAAGTCAGATAAGTGTGTGTCACTGGCCACCTGCTCAGTGTAACCAAGGGTGGCGCTCAATGTCCTCTAAACCGGGCGATCTGAGGCCGATACACTGAGACACCAGCCAATCAGCTGGCGGCACTCTGTTACACACAACACAGTGTTCAGGAACACAGAAGCGCCACGCTTCACCTGGATCTGGACGTGAGTTCGGTCTCTTGCCTGTGGACAGCTCTCTAGGGAAGTGCAGTCTGCTTCTGGAGGTGACCCTCAATGTGCCTCTGAAGGGGAAACAGCCGCACAAGATGTTGTAGAGCGTCACCCCGACCGACCAAACCGTAGCCGGTCCCGCGCGATAAGCGCTGCCGCGAAACCACTCAGGAGGCGCGTACTGAAGAGTGCCTGAGAGAGACAACAAGAGCACAGACGTCAACTGAAGAGGCTCCGGTCAAAACAGACTCAGAAGTCCACAAACAAACTCAGATCACTGCAGTGAGATCAAAGCAACCTGCAAAGTGTCTGTAGGCCGAGTCTTTGAGCAGATCTCCACAGCCGAAGTCCAGCAGCTTGATGTCGTGTGAGTCTGTGGAGATCAGCAGGTTCTCCGGTTTGACGTCCCGGTGCAGGACTCATGGCTCGCAGTGTTTCAGCGCCGCGATCAGCTGCAGCAGCACTTTCTTGGCCAGACTCTCCTCCAGGCGTCCGTTCTGCTTACAGAAACTCTCCAGATCCTGGCAAGGAACGGGACGCTCCAGGACCAAGGTGTATCATCTGGGAAAGTCTAACCACTCCAGCAGCTGCAGGACGTTGGGGCAGGCAGGAGCCGAATTGACCAGACTCATCAGCGCCACTTCCAGCGGCAGCTGATCCTGACCGTCCTGCAGGACAAGCGCTGCGTTATATCCAGCGCTCAAGCAGAGCAAACAGAGCAACAGATCGGCTCTGAACTCACAACTCTCAGGCTCGGTGTTCCTCTCTTAGAGACGTGCTTGATGGCCACCTGTAGACAGATGAAGACCACGCTGACTACTTATCACCGACCACGTTTACCGACAGCAACATTTCTAAAGGCCGTTTAACTGAGGGAGGTGAGAGAAAGTCTTACTGGCAGTCCATCAGACCTGCGGGTCCCAGCGTACACCGAGCCGAATCCACCTCGCCCCAGCAATGGGCCCTTCACATACGCTTCTGCAACACACAAGATCACAAGAAACCTCTTTAACAGAAAACAAGCTGCGGCATCTACACCTGTAACTGAACCTTACTGTAACGTGACAACTCGTTTAGTGAGTGGTGAGGTGTTTTAAGTGCACTCTGACCTCTGCGGGAGCGTTTGGCAGCTCTTCTGTATGAGGGGGACGGACCCTCATCCTCCTGGCTGCCGCTCTGTCGCTTCCTCTTCCCGTGAGGCTGATCTGTGGACACAGAAACGGCCAACTCTGACGGCAGAGGAGCGATGTACCCAGGCAGCTCTTGGCTCCAAGGCTGGTTTGGGTTTGTCAGCGGTTCCCGAGCATCTTCGCCAGAGCCGCGTCTCCCAACCTCCTGAGCAGCCGTCTGAGAGACAGCAGCTCTCCTGGATCTGGAGCGGCCGGAGGCTGCAATATTTCACACATCAGACACTTACAGCCTTCAATAATCAACCAATGTCACTGGTCACATCCTGTTCCTTTACATTTTTAAACTCTCTATTTGGTCTTGAAATGCATTTGAGCAGCTCTGTAGTTTCCCAGCATTATAATTGTGACAGAATTAAACACGTGTTTTCACATTCATGCAGTCAAACAATGAACATCACAGCATAACATACCAATAATAAACCAAAATTAAAACACTCACCACGTCTTTCACTCATATGAGCGGCTCACAATCTCCTCCAAACTCCAATAAATCAATAAAAATGTAATTAATTAATTAATTAAAGGAAGAATAAAGGGAAAAGGGAAGGAACAACGAAAGAAAGAAAGAAAATAAAAAGGAAGAAAACTGAAATAAGAGAACAATAAAAACTTCCTTTAAACGCTACTCCTAAAATAAAAGTCTCCTCTCGATCTGAACTCCGTCGAAAATCTCAATCTCAGCAGTTAAGGATCTTCAAAAGTCTCTGAAATCGCCTCGTCTCTCAACCAGCAGATATTTATAGATTTTTGTGTTTATATGTGAAGAATTCATATGGTAACACGCGTCGCTATAGAAACCGCAATTCAATTTACGTATACTTACGCCCGACGTCACGTGCGTGAACGTAACAGCGCGAGAGCACGCATTTATCGTTAGCATTGCATTTTGTGAACTTTTTAATATTAATTTGCGAGATGTATTAATAAAGGCGTAAATCAGAGATGTTATTTTGAGCTCTGGATAAATTGATTTCGCTATTTTCCCGCATATTTAACCGATAGTTGTCAGCAGGCCAATCAGCTTTCAGTATCTTCAGCGCGTCATCAAACCTGTTCGCAAACCTGCTTGAAAATAAAAACTATTATTGAAAAATATAGAATAATTGCAGATTTAGAAAAGTCGCATGGAAAATATTGGGAACTAGTGAAGTTTGATATGAGGACAGCCTTTGTTTATAAAGAAAAATTAGAAACAAAAACGAAAAAGAAAACATTGAGTAAGAGATATTACTAAAATTGCCCAAGCAGAGGTCGGGGCAGGCAGAGAACAATCACTAAACGAAAAACAATCCGAGGTCAACGGGAAACTAGGCAGGAAACAGACAGAGAAACCGCTCAGAAACCATAGTCGGGGCAAATCAAGACTAGATGTGTGAGTGGCTTTAATGTGTGCGTGAATGAGGTGCGGGTTTGACCGTGAAAAGGCTGATGGGAAATGTAGTCCGAGGTGCGACAGTGGCGATGATGTTGTGGTTATTTGCGGATGCTCAGGAATTTTATCCTCTCTTTTATGTCTCTCTGCTAGCTGATGTTTATGTGATCGTGTGAATATTGTGACGGGTGAAGAAACACACAGCAAGGAGGGCTCAAATCAAAACCCCAGAGGGTGGTTTTATTAACAAAAACAAATAATCTTCTAGAAGTGTAGGTGGTTGTGCCAGTCCGTGCCGTGAAGGTGCTCGTGCTTTCCTCTCTCTCTCTCTTCTTCTTCGTTCTCCCGTCACTAAGGTGCGTGGTGAATCCGTGTCCTCTGGTGCCGTCTGACCGGTCTATACACTGCTTTCTGCGGGATAAGAGAAGATCCGTTAGTTATCTCTAGCATGGAGACAGTCCCCTCTGACACTGTGCTGCGTGGCCTTTTTATCCCGCCCTGCTGACAAGCAACAGCTGAGACCGGTCAGCCTGTAACGAGTGCATGCAGGTGCTCCTCGTATGTTACCAGGACGACGCTGATGGCTGCTCGGGACGCTCGTCACACTCCCCCCCCCTAAGTGTCGTCCTGGTCCTGAAACGAATCGTGCCGTTAGGGGGGAAGCAGGGGTTGGGTGGGGAGTGACCCCTGACAGACCTGCGAAAGCTGCCCAGATCCGAGAGAGACCGTCCGCGTTGGCGTTCGCCGCTCCAGCTCGGTGACGCACCACAAAGTGGAAATCCTGGAGCGCTAGGAACCACCGGGTCACCCTCGCGTTGGTTTCCTTGGCCCGGGCCATCCACTGCAGGGGAGCATGGTCAGTGAGGAGGGTGAACTTCCGGCCGAGGAGGTAGTACCGCAGCTCCAGGATTGCCCACTTGACGGCCAGGGCCTCCTTTTCTACTGCCGCGTAGTTCTTCTCGGCCGGGGACAGCTTTCGGCTGATTTATAGGACCGGATGCTCCTCGCCCTCCTGGACTTGGGAGAGGACTGCCCCCAACCCCGTGATCGGAGGCATCCGTCCTGTAGCAGGAAGGGACAGCTGAAATCCGCGCTCGGAGGACTGGTTCCGACGTTAGCGCCTTTCTTGATCTTTCGAACGCGCCTCTTCTGTCTCGGGTGTCCACTTTATCTTCTCAGGCTGCCCCTTCCTGGTCAGGTCCGTCAGGGAGGCGGCTACCGAGGAGAAGTTGGGGATAAAACAACGATAGTAACCCGCCAACCCCAGAAAGGCTCGTACCTGGGTTTTGGTGAGGGGCCTCGGGCATTCTTGACGGCTTCTACCTTGTCTTCTTGGGGTCGGATAAGGCCCCTCCCGACTTGGTAACCCAGGTACCTTGCTTCAGACAGCGCCAGGTGACATTTACGGGGGTTGGCTGTGAGCCCAGCCCTCCGGAGTTCGGACAGCACCCTCCGCAACCGCTCTAGGTGGTCCTCCCAGGTCTCTGAGTGAACGGCGACGCCGCCCAGATAGGCCGCGGCGTAGCTCTGGTGGGGTCGGGAGGACGACGCCCATCATTCGTTGGAAGGTTGCGGGGCCCCGTAGCCTGAAGGAAGGGTCCGGTACTGCCAGTGTCCGCTAGGGGTGGAAAACGTGGTTTTAGCTCTTGAAGATTTTGAGAGGGGTACCTGCCAGTAGCCTTTCGTTAGGTTGAGGATAGAGATGTACCGGGCCCTTCCCAGTCGGTCTAACAACTCGTCCACACGGGGCATGGGGTACCCGTCAAATTCAGAGACCTCGTTCAAACGGCGGAAATCGTTGCAGAATCGGAGGGTGCCATCGGGTTTTGGTACCATCACGATAGGACTGGACCACGGGCTGCGAGACGGCTCAATTACCCCCAACTTGAGCATTTGTTTTATTTCCTCCTCAATAGCCTGCCGACGAGCCTCCGGGACCCGGTAGGGCCGCTGCCGGACGATAACTCCAGGGGGCGTCCGGATCTCGTGTTCGATGGCGCGGGTCCGCCCGGGGCGAGGGGAGAACACGTCAGAGAACTGACCGACCAGGTGCTGGAGCTCCCCCTTCTGGGCAGCCGAAAGATGGGGGTTGGTGTCAACAACCACGGACCGGTGGTCGTCAGGCCTGAGACTTGTCCTCGTTCCTCTCCACATCTTGAGGAGGTTAACGTGGTAGAGCTGGTCGGTTCGTCGTCGGCCGGGCTGATGTAATCTATACGTAACCGGGCCGAGTTTCTCCATCACGGTGTATGGCCCCTGCCACGTCGCCAGAAACTTACAGGTTGCCGTGGGAACGAGGACCAAGACCTTGTCACCGGGCTGGAACTCCCGTGGTTGGGCTGCCCGGTTGTAGTGTCGCTGTTGAGCCTGTTGGGCTTTACATAAGTGGTCCCGAACTAATGGCATAACGCGGTCTATCCGGTCCCTCATCTCCCTGACGTGCTCCACGACGGTACGATGGGCTGCCGGCTGCTGCTCCCAGGCCTCCTTGGCGACGTCCAGGAGGCCCCGAGGCTGTCGGCCAAAGAGGAGCTCGAAGGGTGTAAAGCCCGCTGAGGCTTGGGGAACTTCCCGGATGCCGAAGAGGATGTAAGGCAGCATCAGGTCCCAGTCCCGCCTGTCCTCTGCCACCACGCGTCGGAGCATCTGTTTGAGGGTCTGGTTGAATCGCTCAACCAGTCCGTCCGTC
This sequence comes from Puntigrus tetrazona, assembly GCF_018831695.1. NCBI lineage: Eukaryota > Metazoa > Chordata > Actinopteri > Cypriniformes > Cyprinidae > Puntigrus > Puntigrus tetrazona. The sequence goes on along the minus strand of NW_025048746.1, from coordinate 6,633 downwards.
TGTGGATGGTAGACCGTAGTCCTTATCTATTTTACCTGCAGCAGCCGGCAGAGGTCAGCCATTAGCCGGGACATAAAGGGGTACCCTGATCGGTCAGGATCTCGGCGGATATGCCGACCCGGCTGAAGAGAAGGAACAGCTCCTTGGCGATTGCCTTCGCCGTGGCCTTCCGGAGGGGTATCGCCTCGGCGTAACGGGTGGCGTAGTCGACAATAACCAGCACGTGTTCGTGTCCCCGGGCGGACTTCGGCAACGGCCCCACTAGGTCCATCCCGATGCGCTCAAGGGCACGCGTGATGATGGGTAGCGGGATGAGAGGACTGGGAGGAGGAGTGCGAGGCGACGTTAGCTGGCACGTTGGGCAGGCCTGGCAGAACCGCTTCACGCCCGCCTCGAGACCCGGCCAGTGAAACCGGTCTCGGATTCGTTGGGCTGTGTTGGCGGCTCCGAGGTGCCCTGCCATTGGATGGGAGTGTGCCAGCTCTAGGATTGCCTCAGTCTTTGATTTTGGCACCACCAACAGCAGTTTCTCCTCCCCCCTCCGCTGGGCGACACAGTACAACAGGCCATTTTTACAACAAAATGTGGGAGAGGATGTGGCCCTGGCCGCACATCCTGTTCTCTATAACGCGGCGCACTTATGCCAACAGTGTTTAAGGCGGTCATCGTCTTTTTGGGCCCTGGCGAACGAGCCCCTCTCGAGACCTGTTGAAAAACATCAAAAACAGGTTAGAGCTCTGGGAGGGGGACTCACCTTCTCTTCCGCTATCCGAGGCCAGCAACGCCGGGCGGGTCCGTGGCTTGCGGGCTTGCCGGGTTGTTGGCGGTTCCCTCTGGGGCTGGCCGGTTGAGTGGCGGCGGCGGTAGCTGGTCAAAACCTGGCCAATCCCTTCCCAACAGGACTGGCACGGGAGGTCCTTCACCAGTCCGACTTCCACTGGCCAGGCCCCGGCCTGGCCGAGATGTGACACGCCGCGCCGGAACTTGCAGTGTGTCCCCGTACACAGGTGATGGGAATGAACGTTTTCTTTTTCCGTGCGGGGCCAGAACGTTCGTGCATCTGCAGGAAACGGCACTGCCTGAGTCCAGTAGAGCCCGAAAGGGTTTCCGCTCACCCGGACTTTGGCTTCTGGAGCTCCCTGGGGTGGCTCGTGGTGCACGATACAGCCGGCCAGCCACGCTGGCACCGGATTTTCCGTGGGCATGGGTTCATCGCTGCGGAGAGGGAACCGCCGCCTGTGTACTGGTCTCGACGTGCCCTCCGGCGCGCGTCGCTTCCTGGACCACCTCCGGGAAAACGGCGCTCGCTCCCAGGCTCCCGAGATTGGGCCGCATCCGCCAGCTCCACTGCCTCGACGAGCTCGGGCGGTTGTGGTCGGGCCGCGATCGGACTGCCTGTCTGTGGGGCGGGGAAGGGCTCTCAAAAACCGATCAACCATGACTCGCTCCGCCACTTGACTCGCGGTTGAGGTCCCGCCGAGGAGCCAGTGTTGCGTAAGGCGCGCGGTCCGCTGCTTTGCGCACGGGCGGGAGGCGGGTTATACTCCCAGCTGTGAAACTGCTGGGCCGCTGCGATCGTGGTGAGGGCCGAGCTGGGAGAGGATTTCGGCGCACTTCCGTGTAGTCCTCTGCCGCCTCGAGAAAGGAGAGAGAAACGCGCGCCGCGCGCCTCGCCGTTAAGAGGGGGCTAGTATCCGCGCCCATTCCTCAGGGTGCCAACCTTCCGCGTTGGCTGTCGTTTCAAACATTTTTAGGTAGGCTTCTGGATCGTCATCCGCGGACATTTTTGGCAGCAGTTTGGTGGCTTGGGCTCGAGGGTCCGGTAGCGGAATCTTTTGGGCAGCGGCGGTTCGTAGGGGCGACGAGCTCCTGCTCCGGTTTCGCCCTGTCGAGTAGCCAGGTGTTCCACGATTTGTTGCTGGCGGACGCTAATCTCGGTGAGCCTTTGTAGCAGCTCTTCCATGACGGGGGGGGGGGAAGGAGCGCTACGCCACACGGCAAACTAAACGGGGAGACGAGAAGAAAAAAAAGTAAGGGGGGGGGAGACGAGATCGCTTGCCGGTGTTTCTTCACACTTTTGCCCGCATTCTCCACCAGTGTGACGGGGTGAAGAAACACACAGCAAGGAGGGCTCAAATCAAAAACCCCAGAGGGTGGTTTTATTAACAAAAACAAATAATCTTCTAGAAGTGTAGGTGGTTGTGCCAGTCCGTGCCGTGAAGGTGCTCGTGCTTCCTCTCTCTCTTCCTCTTCCTTCGTTCTCCCCGTCACTAAGGTGCGTGGTGAATCCGTGTCCTCTGGTGCCGTCTGACCGGTCTATACACTGCTTTCTGCGGGATAAGAGAAGATCCGTTAGTTATCTCTAGCATGGAGACAGTCCCCTCTGACACTGTGCTGCGTGGCCTTTTTATCCTCGCCCTGCTGACAAGCAACAGCTGAGACCGGTCAGCCTGTAACGAGTGCATGCAGGTGCTCCTCGTATGTTACCAGGACGACGCTGATGGCTGCTCGACGCTTCGTCACAATATGTAATACGTTCAACACCATAGTTCCCTCCATGCTCACCTCGAAGTTGGAGGTTCTGGGACTCATCCCCGCGTCACTGGATCACCAACTTCCTGACCGACAGACCACAAGCCGTACAGATGGGAAAAACACCCTCATCCTCCTCTCACTCTCAGCACTGGAGCCCCTCAGGGTTGTGTTCTGAGCCCCTGCTGTACTCGCTGTACACACACATGACTGTGTGGCCACTACAAACTCCACCACCATCATTAAATTTGCTGACGACACTGTCGTGGTGGGCCTGGTCTCCAACAACGATGAGATGGCCTACCTTCAGGAGATCAACAACCTGGAGAGATGGTGTCAGGAGAACAATCTGCTCCTGAACGTCAGCAAAATAAAGGAGTTAATAGTGGACTTAGTGGACAGCACGAAGCAGGTGCGCTCTTACCATCACATCATGATCAACGGGACCCCAGTGGAGAGAGTGGACAGTTTCCGGTACCTGGGTGTTCACATCACGCAGGACCTGTCTTGGTCCTGTCACATCAACACCCCCCTGGTGAAGAAGGCCCGGCAGCGTCTATACCATCAGAGGCGGTTATGGGACTTCAGACTCCCATCTCAGGTGCTCAGGAACTTTTACACCTGCACCATCGAGAGTGTCCTGACGGGAAACATCACCTCCTGGTTCGGGAACAGCACCATGCAGGACAGGCGAGCTCTTCAGAGGGTGGTACGGTCAGCTGAGCGCACCATCCGCACTGAGCTCCCTGTGCTGCAGCACATCTACAACAAGCGGTGCTGTACCAGGGCCAGGAAGATCGTGGAAGACCTCAGCCATCCCAACAATGGACTCTTTTCTGCTGCTGCGTCAGCAAAGCACTTTCGTTCCCTGGAAGGCAAACACAGAGAGATTGAGGAGGAGCTTCTTCCCGCAGGCCATTCGAGTCTGAACCAGAGAACGCCCAGTACCTAATCACCGGGATTCCATGTCCACCCCTCTTTCCCCAGATACTCGCCACTTACAATTGGACAATTACACAGGAAAATATTGCACTAGTCACTTTGCACAGCCACTTTACACTTTACACTTTATATCTTATACTTTATATTTTATATTCTATACTTTTTTATTTTTTATACTTTGCACACTTCTTTTTATACATATTTTTTTATATTTTATATTTATATATATACAATAAAAATTTTGTTTTCTATTTTGATGCTGGATGGTTGTAAAGAACATTTCACTGCATGTCGTACCATGTATGTATGTGTATGTGACAAATAAAATTTGAATTTGAATTTGAAATGACCACTTTTCTTGTGGCACTGAATAAATAAAGCATTTTAAAAACTTATTAGTAAACCTTAACATTAATCCGAAATATTGATGAAATCCAAATAAAGAAAGGATCTCAAAAAACAAGACCAAGAGAAAAAAATCCCATACAAATATACCATGAAGAAAGAATGGAGATTGAAGTTAGATGAAGTTCGATCGTTCTATTCAGATGGGATTAAAATTTCAAAAGGTGTTTAAACTATGAACAGATTATTTTGGTTATTATTTAATAAACGTCATGTGACGTGAATGAGTGGATCACAAAATAAATGCATAATAGATATATATACACTAAATAAAGTAATGAATCAGTTGACGATACGATTAATCAACAGTATGTGTATAATTTATTAGGATCTAGATTAATCAGGGTTGCCAGTTTTTGGTTTTACTGAATCAATCTTGTGTTCCAGTATAAGGAGTCAACAATGTGTTTTTTAACCCTGAAATCCTGACATGAATATTTTTGGTTCTGATATTTTTAAATACAAAACACACATGAACTAAAAGTTTACATTGTAGCAACGTGTGTGTGTTTGTGCTGCCTCAAGACATCAAACATACACTTGTGTTGTGTTTTAGTTTCTTTTCTATGCACTTGTTCTTAGTTCATTAATAAAACATTGGGCCAAGGATGAAGGGTGATTTAAATCAAACATGATTGTATTCAAACTGAGCTAAAACATACAACACGAAACTAACATAGGAGAGTTATTCTAAGGTTTATTTGAACTAATCATGCAATGCAACTCCGTCAACGATTTGTCCAAATTAGCTTTAGCAGTGCTCCATTAGGTTCATTTATTTACAGTGAAACTCATTTTGACAAACCCTCTTCAAGGACCAAACACACATTCAGCATTCGGCTCTCTTCTCTGGACAGATGACCACTGTCTGGAAATCCCTTCATCATCCATTCATAATCATAGCCACATGAATACAACACTTGAAAAAAAACCGAATATAAGCAGCATGATATTTAAAAAAAAAAAAAAAAAAAAAAAATGAAAAGAAAATTCAGGCAGAATCAATAATTTATGAATAATTTATTGTCATTGATTAAAGAAATGTACAATGTAATCAATTATTTTAGTGGCTCTAGGCAGCCTGCAATCAATCAATTGAATAAATAAAGATTTCTTTCAAAATCTAATTATTAAGACTAATTATTAATTATTAAGATCGTGTTCTGCTTATTTACACTTTTCTCGCATTTCTCTACACTAATTGTAGAGAAACTAAACATATCGATCTGTGGCTCCTCCAGCATCCACACAGAGCTCCTCACAGACTGGAGCAGAGGATCAAAACCCTTCACCATCAGTCCATGATCCTCTGCTCTTTCTGGAGGACGACCAGAAAGCTGTTCCCTGCACTTCCTGTGTCCCTCCTGCTCACCCTGTGCAAACAATCAATTTATCTAGTCTGATCCTAACAAAACAAGCAGATAAGTCAGATAAGTGTGTCACTGGCCACCTGCTCAGTGTAACCAAGGGTGGCGCTCAATGTCCTCTAAACCGGGCCGATCTGAGGCCGATACACTGAGACACCAGCCAATCAGCTGACGGCACTCTGTTACACACAACACAGTGTTCAGGGAACACAGAAGCGCACGCTTCACCTGGATCTGGACGTGAGTTCGGCTCTTGCCTGTGGACAGCTCTTCTAGGGAAGTGCAGTCTGCTTCCTGGAGGTGACCCTCAATGTGCTCTGAAGGGGAAACAGCCGCGACAAGATGTTGTAGAGCGCCACCCCTGACCGACTAAACCGCAGAGCCGGTCCCGCGCGATAGCGCTGTCACCGAAACCACTCAGGAGGGGCGCACTGAAGAGTGCCTGAGAGAGACAACAAGAGCACAGACGCCAACTGGAAGAGGCTCCGGTCAAAACAGACCTGGTGAAGTCCACAAACAAACTCAGATCACTGCAGTAGAGATCAAAGCAACCTGCAAAGTGTCTGTAGGCCGAGTCTTTGAGCAGATCTCCTACAGCCAAGTCCAGCAGCTTGATGTCAGGTGAGTCTGTGGAGATCAGCAGGTTCTCCGGTTTGACGCCCCGGGTGGCAGGGGACTCATGCTCTCGCAGTGCTTCAGCGCGATCAGCTGGCGGCAGCACTTTCTTGGCCAGACTCTCCTCCAGGCAGCCCTGGTTCTGGCATACAGAAACTCTCCAGATCCTGGCAAGGAACGGGACGCTTCCAGGACCAAGGCGTGTATCGCCTGGGAAAGCTCCAACCAATCCAGCAGCCGCATGATCGCCAGCAGGCAGGAGCCGACCGACCTGACCCATCAGCTGCCACTTCCAGCCGCAGCTGATCCCCGACCATTCTGCAGGACAAGCGCCATGTTATATCCAGCGCCAAGCAGTATAAACAGAGCAACAGATCGCTCTGAACTCATTTAACTTCCTCAGGCCTGGTGTCTCCTCTTAGAGACGCGGCTTGATGGCCACCTGTAGACAGATGAAGACCACGCTGACTACTTATCACCGACCACGCCATTTCATTACAGCAACATTTCTAAAGGCCGCTTAACTGGAGGGGGAGGTGAGAGAGAAAGTCTTACTGGTAGTCCATCAGGACCTGCGTGGGTCCCCAGCGCGTACACCGAAAGTCGAATCCACCTCACCCCAGCAATGGGCTCCTTCATACACGCTTCTGCAACACACAAGATCACAAGAAACCTCTTTAACAGAAATGCGCCGCGTATCTACACCTGTAACTGAACCTTACTGTAACGTGACAACTCGTTTAGTGAGGTGAGGTGTTTTAAGTGCACTCTG